>NC_090851.1:14436289-14716289 GCF_024217435.2 Syngnathus scovelli | reverse complement strand
AAACAGTGTTGACGTTGCACTGCTTCCCCCTCCTGAGACGCCGGATGGTGGACCAGAATTAATCGGATCAATCGGAAGGCGGAGCTGTGGCAGCAGCATGAGCCACCACGTGCCACAGCAGTGGGAGTGGGGCCAGGGACGATCGCGGGTCCGGCGCAGCTGGCCCGAAATCTGGCGACGCCCGCAGGTCCTGCAACGCTGGGATGGAGCCCGGTGGTGGCCGCGAGTCCGATGGCGCTGGGAGGCACTCCGATAGCGGCCGCGGGTCCGGCGTCGCGGCAGCGAAGTCCGATGACGGTCGCAGAGGCGATGGTGCCGGGAGGAACTCCGATGGCGGCCGTGAGTCCGGCGTCGCGGGAGCGAAGTCCGATGACGGTCGCGGAGCCGATGGCGCCGGGGGGAAATTCCGATGGCGGCCGTGAGTCCGGCGTCGCTGGAGCAAGATCCGATGGCGGCTGCAAGCCCATGGCGCTGGAACATGCTCGGATGTGGATCGGGCGTCGCAGCGGGAGCTGGTGGTGAAGGGGGGTCCAAGCGCTGGTCGCTGTGATGGTCGGATCATTCTGTCACGATCGGGTGGAGCATGGAGCAGGACGACCAAGTGCAGCTTGGACCAAGGTTTATTGGCGGAACTCAAAATACAGACTCGGTAAACTGACATGACTTAACAAAACAAAATGACTTCCCAACCAAAACATACTTGAAACCGACAGGAACCAAAAGGACATGAAGACGACACGACAGCAACCAATGATCCGACAGGAAGTGAGGGGCAGACAGGACTTATATACATGACAGGTAACGAGAGGCAGGTGGGAATAATCACACTGATCATGGGCACACAGGAGGCGAGGGGCGAGCACACAGACAGAAACCAAGACAACAGACACATAGTGGAGCAGTTGGGGACGAGACGTGACACATCTCCATGAATGAATTTCCGGGATTTGGTGGTGGGTAGGTCATTTGTGTAGAGATTGAACAACATTGGAGCTAGAACTGAGCCTTGTGGCAGCCCGTTTGTCTGCCTTCTCCATGCACTCGTGTTCTGACCGAGGTGAATCTTCTGTTTGTCAGCAGAGTTTGTATTATTGCTGTTGCCCAGGCAGGGAGCACTTTTGTGAGTTTGAGTAGGAGGCCTTTGTGCCAGACAGTATGATAGGCGGCTGTGAGATCGAGAAACACAGTCCCTGTCTTCAGTCTGCTCTCGAAACCATTTTCGATGAAGGTGGATAGGGCCAGTACTTGTTCTCCTGTGCTGCGGTCCATGCGGAAACCTGCCTGATCCACACAAAGAAGTTCCTCTATTCCTGGTGAAATACGTTGTAGAATTAGTCGTTCCAAGATTTTGAAAGGAACGCTGAGTAGGGAAATTAGGTGGTAGCTGGCTGGCAGTTTGTGGTCTTTGCCAGGTTTTGGTATGGCAAAAAATGTTGCTGTCCACCATTTCTTTGGGATCGAGTTTGTTTTTGCAATCCTAGTGTAGAATTGTGTCAGCCAGGTTTGGGCTCGGGGGCCAAGGTGTTTCATGAACTCTGGAGAGATGTTGTCATATCCTGCTGCTTTTCCACATTTCAGGCCCTGCAGGACTTTCTCCAGTTCATCAACCTCAAAAGGCTCGGGAATTTTATCCTCTCTGAGCACTTGTTGGTGTTTCTTTAGCTCAGATGAAACTGCTCTTCTGACAGCGGATGAGGCTCCAGCATTTCCTGCTAGAGTGTGTAAAGCTCAGGTCAGCTACTGTCACCTCCCATTTCCTTTGCCGAGCTGTAGTTAGCGATTCAATGAGATGGTCTGCTATCTCAGGGTCCCCTGATGTTTTGTAGGCTTGTAGGAGTGCAGCACTTTCTTCGTCCAGGCATGGGTTGTACAGGGGTCGGTAGCCTTGTGGGATTGTTGAGTGGGTAGCTTTGTAGATAGTGCTGCAGAAGCGGTTGTAGGCTCCATCTACAGTGATGGTGTGGAGTGGGATGTGACAACACTCCTATCCAAAGTTTCACAGTATTTCTTCCAGTAGGCTTAGCAGAGTCCCAACGCATCTTCCTTGGGCTGTTTATGACTGGGAGCTGTAGGCCAACGTGTATGAGCAAGGGGCGGTGTTGACTGTGTGGAAAGTCGTCATGGATGAGGATCTGAGCAGGGCCTTCCATTCAAAGAGCTGACCCAACACAGGTCAGGAGAGTAGTCTGTCTTCCACCTGGCAGAGTGGAAGGTTCCTCTGTTTGGGATCGTGTACCAGAGCATGGTCGTTTCTAGATGCCCAGTCTGAAAGTGCCTCTCCATCGCTATCCGCTGCTGAGTATCCCCAGTCAGGGTGGTGGCTGTTGAAACCTCCCACGTATAGGGCAGGGTGGGGTAGTGCGGGTAGGACCTGCACTAGGGGGCTTCTACACATTGACAATATTGAAACCACCGACAGTTATGATGTCAGAGAAATGTGTTGTTGTCGTGTTTTGCTTCATCTATGTCAGAGCACACATAGGTGGCCCGTCCGTGTTTGGCATGTAGGGTGTAGCACAGGAGGTCAAAGCCCTTGATGGTGAAGCGGCCTGCTTCCTCTGTGCCAATGTGAGTCTTTTAGAGGCAGATAACGTCAATCAAGTGTTGGAAGGCGAGGACTTCAATAAGGCTTCACTTGGCTGCAGAAAGGCCTTTGACATTTAGTTGTAGTACTTGAATAGCAGGTCCCATAGCGAGGTGCTATTGAGGCTGTTTGCTGTTGGCTTTGGGACTTTGACTAGGATTCTTTGACTTGGCTCTCAGTCATCATCTCTTGGAATTTAATCTGCTGGTGGGATCATTTGCTTCCCTGCTCAAGCCCGGGTACTGATAGGGGGCGTGCGACAAGAACGCTGATCCATTGCCCCCCACAGCCCACATACATGTACGCTGCATGGAAGTGCGACGCCTTTCAAAATAGAAGCAGCACAGTTGTATTGCACGCACAACACTGATTTTTTTCTAAAATTAAGTTGTAATCAAATGTAATTTATGATTGGTCTCATGCGGGCCGGACAGAGACGCACAAAGGGCCGGATGAGACTCAAACTCCGGACCTCAGAACTATAAAGCAAGCATGCACCTACTGTGATGTCATACAGTGTACATTATTTTGTACCTGACAAGGTTCGACCATATTCATATATTCCCATAAAAAAACTTTCTGCGAACACTCAAAGTTTAAAACTGATTGTGGATTCCTGTCAATTAACATATCAACCAAATGTGATTCCCCACACCCCCATTTAATCCCACATGGAATTTGTTCCTCACTTATTTATGACCTTTTGGAAAAGGTTACTTTCTGAAAATACTTTTACAAGTTACTAGTAGGCACCCTGCTATCCCAAAACACTTTCAGAGGGTACTTCTGTTAAATATATATTACAACAAGATACCAAGCCTGCCAACCCAAACCCACTTTGTTTCATCCTGGTAGCCCGCCCTTGACTCAAAACAAACCGTGCAATCAAATTTGTTTATTTTCTATGACATATTCTTCGTGAGAATCATCACTTTTTGGTGGCGGACGCCCATCTATTCAAAATGACAGAATGGCGAGATAGTCGGTGTTTCATTCAGCATTAAACTTGGTTTTGAATGACCAGACGTGTTTGTCATTATAAAACCCCAGCAGCTATTGGCAATGGAAGCATTTTTTTAAAAGAAGACATTTTCACTTTGCTTCCCACGACTTGAACATGTTGCTTTTCTGACGTCATGTCTTCCCTTTGCTGTTCCATCACCTGTTTGCTCAGCTTTGCCCTACGTTAGATATGTGTTTTGTGTTGAATACAGCTCTATAGCTCAGTGGAGTTTGGGAGGAGGTGGCAACTGGTTCACGAGAAAGTGACTCCAAATCGTTTTTACTGGTAAGTGCTGAGATTTGCATCAAAAAAGTTGTGGGCAGTTCAAAATGCCGTAGCTTTTTGTGAATTTAACTCTGAATAGGAAAGTTAAACAACTTTAAGTGTTTTCTGTTTTCTTTAATCTTTTTTTCCCCTTCTCAAAAATACTGTTGGACTTAAAGGACTTTAATTAGTTAAGTTCAGCATTCGCTTTAAAGATATCTGGCGCCATCTAACGTTGTGAATGGGTATAATGTCTAGACCCCGAATTAAGACGACCATCACTTTTTCAGTGTTATTTCATTGCAAAAAACACTGTCTTATATTTGGGCCAATACTGTGTATATATATCTATCTATCTATCTATCTATCTATCTATCTATATATATATATATATATATATATATATATATATATATATATATATATATATATATATATTTATATATTTATATTTATATATACACATATATATATATATATATATATATATATATATATAAATTTTGGTTTCTTTGTGTGTCTTTGACATGTGGAGAAATTGACAATAAAGCTGACTTTGACTTTGATATATATATATATATATATATATATATATATATATATATATATATATATATATATATATATATATATATATATATATATATATATATACATATACACTCATATATATATGAGTATATATATACACACACACACACACACACACACACTATGTCCCTAGATCTATCTAACTAAATAACTCGTCTACAAGTGATAAAAACCCAATCGCAAATTCACATTGTGGCGGTGTAAAAACACTTACTTCTCTGCATAAGTAAAGTTAACAAGGAGAAAAGATGTGACGAAAGTAGCGCCAACACTCTGCCGAAAATCAGGCGGTTGTTGTCGCATCAGTGCTGCCAGTTTACAGAGGCAAGCCGATTTCCGTAAGATAACGTCGCGGCGGGCGGGCAAATGCTCGCGTGTGCCAAGGCTAACGTTGCCTGCTTCCCTACAGCCCCCCCCCCCCCCCCCCCCCCCATATATAAACAAAATTGTCTCGACAGATTTACACGATTCACGAAAATTATACTTTCAACGGAAAAAAACCCGGAAATCCGCGGATCCGCGGAAAAATCTCATCCCTGATATAAATCATTGTCTCATATGGAAGCATGTTAAAATTGCACAGCAAGGGTAAAGATGCCCTCAGCATTGTTAAAAACTAAAATTTCCACCTTTCAGGTCAAAAATGGGTTTGGACAAGGAGCCAGGTTTGATTCACCTGGAAACCACCATCGGTGTAGGACGTGAGTAATTTACTTTTGTTTGGCACTCCATTGACTAATGCTGTAATGTATTGTGAGATTAATTAAAATAGAGATAAATTGAATCTGCGTGGAGAAATCATTTGAAGGGTGAATGAATGAGTATGGGGTCACAAAATGAAAATGAAATAGAAAAAGTAGTTTGCATTACAATGTTATGCAAACCAAGGGGAACAATGCAGTCCCCTTCATGTGGTGAAAAAAGAAACAAAACATTACAATGAATGTTAAAATGAATGAGTGAATGGATGAACTCGGATTATCAGTGCTGATTTACAGTGTATATTCTTTCAAAGCCCTGTCAAACAAACAAACAAACAAACAAACAAACAAACAAACAAACAAACAAACAAACAAACAAAATCTAATTGTTGCTAGTTATCCTATTCTGAAACAAAGACATGTCATCGTCGAACCAACGAGAAGTTGCTATTGAACCAGGAGGATAAACAAGTGTGTTTTTGGCTGCCTGTGAAAATGTTTTTCTCTTTAGTTTAACTCATCAACCCATAAAGGTCCAGGCAGTCACTCTCAAGAACTTAATTTTATATATATATATATATATATATATATATATATATATATATATATATATATACCTCAGAGATAATGAGAGTACAAGAAACGAAAGACATGCCGGCTCAGACGTCGCCCGGACAAACAAGGTCTGCGTCAGGTGCTGGGGAACCAGAGCACCCTGATGAAAAATGGGCTACTGGAACAAGACATAAATGGGCGAGATGCGAGAATAAGGATCTGTTGGAATGCTACTACTCCAGCAACCCGAGCGAGAGGGGTTACATGCGGAGAATGCGGGAACAATGGCAACTTCGATACCCACAGTCAACACTATCGGCCAAGCAACTAGTAGCTCAATGTTCCAATATCCGGCACCTACTATCACAGCTCGAGATTGATGAGATACAACACAAATGCCATAGCGAAGGTCAACCAGAGCACCAGGTCAGAGACGAGTTAAATCCATGTACAAGTCCAGAGGTTGGGTACAAAACCCCAATAAGCACAATCAAGCTGAACGAGGCAGCAACTGACCTGAAGAACAAGATCACGGTGAGAATGAATGCTCGGGAACCTAGATACACACTGCAGAGGCTAAGTGAAGTACCCTCAGAAAGTCTCCTAGAAGATGTGAATGCAGCACTGACAACAATTCCTACGGCTACCATCACTGAAACCAATGAGCTGATATACACCTCAGCAGCAGTGATCCTAGTAATGCTTGGCTACAAGAAGAATGACTATATGCGACCACAACAGTGCCCACCATGGAAGAGAAGGCTGGAGGCCAAAATCAAGATAGCACGGAGAGAAGTGAGCCAAATGACAGAGGCCCAGAAAGGTGCAATGAAAAAGCAAGTTCCCAAGAAATACAGCCAGATGCCCATACCTGAAGCACTCAAAACTGCCAAACAAAGACTCCAAGCCTTGGCCAGCCGCCTAAAGAGGTACACAAGAGAGAATGAAGCCAGACGAATAAACAGGTTGTTCACAACACAACCAGCGAAAGTGTACGCTCAGTGGCAGGGGAATAATAGCCGAGCAGACCCACCAAGGCTGGAAACTGAACAGTACTGGAAAGATATATGGGAGGGGGAGGCATCACATAAGAAGGATGCACAGTGGCTGGTGGCTCAGAGAAAGGACCACAGCAAGCTCCCTGAACAGAACCCAGTAACCATCACAGTGGCAGACATCCAGAGAAGAGTCTCAGGAATGAAAAACTGGACAGCACCAGGCCCTGACATGATCCACAGCTACTGGCTCAAGAAACTTACAACTCTCCATGAGCGCCTGGCAGCACAAATGAACCAGCTGCTAAGGGATGGGACTCACCCTGAATGGCTAACCCAAGGGCGTACGATCCTGATCCAGAAGGATCCTTCAAAGGGTACAGTCCCATCCAACTACCGGCCAATCACCTGCCTCTCCACAACATGGAAGCTGATGTCGGGCATAATATCAGATAAGATCAGCGGGCACATGGATCAATACATGAGCTCTGCTCAGAAAGGGATTGGTAAAAATACCAGAGGAGCAAAACATCAACTCCTGGTGGATAGAACAGTCACCCAAGACTGCAGAACCAGACGTACCAACCTGAGCACTGCCTGGATTGATTACAAGAAAGCATATGACTCAATGTCACATACTTGGATCACTGAATGCTTGAGGCTGTACAACATCAATGGGACTCTGAGAACCTTCATCGCCAACTCGATGAAACAGTGGAAAACCACACTTGAAGCCAATGGCAAGCCACTTGCACACGTGACCATCAAACGTGGTATATACCAAGGAGACGCTCTGTCCCCAATGCTGTTCTGTATAGGACTGAACCCCCTCAGCCAAATAATCAACAAGACGGGCTATGGATACCAACTCAGGAATGGGGCCACCATCAGCCACCTCCTCTACATGGATGACATAAAGCTGTACGCTAAGAACGAGCGGGACATTGACTTCCTGATCCACACTACCAGGATCTACAGCTCTGACATCGGAATGTCATTCGGACTTGAGAAATGTGGCCGCATGGTGACTAAAAGAGGAAAGGTAATCCACACAGAGGGGGTCTCACTCCCAGAAGGAACAATAGCAGACATTGAGGACAGCTACAAATACCTTGGAATTCCACAGGCAAATGGCAACCTTGACGAGGAAACAAGGAAAGCAGCCACAGCCAAATACCTCCATCGAGTAAGGCAAGTCCTAAGAAGTCAGCTCAACGGCAAGAACAAGTCCCTAGCCATTAACAGCTACGCCCTACCAGTAATCAGATACCCTGCAGGAATCATACGGTGGCCAAAGGAAGATATACAGACCACAGATATCAAGACACGGAAGCTCCTAACCATGCATGGAGGGTTCCATCCCAAGTCCAGCACCCTGAGACTGTACACTAGCCGTAAAGAAGGAGGCCGAGGACTAGCGAGCGTGAGAGCCACTATCCAAGATGAAACATCCAAGACCCATAAGTACATCAGGGATAAGGCCCCAACGGATCACGTGCTCAGTGAATGTCTCAGACAATGGGCATCAAAGAAAGATGAGGTGCTGGAGGGACCATCATGGGAGGACAAGCCCCTACATGGGATGTACCACCGAAACATAGCTGAAGTGGCTGATATCCAGAAATCCTACCAATGGCTAGAAAGAGCTGGTCTGAAGGACAGCACAGAGGGACTGATCCTGGCTGCACAAGAACAGGCCTTGAGCACCAGAGCAATAGAGGCCCAAATCTACCACACCAGACAAGACCCCAGGTGTAGATTGTGCAAAGAAGGTCCTGAGACAATCCAGCACATAACTGCAGGGTGTAAGATGCTGGCAGGTAAAGCATACATGGAGCGCCATAACCAAGTAGCTGGAATAGTGTACAGGAACATCTGTGCAGAGTATGGACTGGAAGTCCCAAGATCCAAGTGGGAAACACCTCCAAAGGTGGTAGAGAATGACCAAGCCAAGATCCTCTGGGACTTTCAGATCCAGACAGACAGAATGGTAATGGCGAACCAACCGGACATTGTGGTGGTGGACAAAGAGCAGAGGAAAGCCGTTGTGGTTGACATAGCCATCCCAAATGATGGTAACATTAGGAAAAAGGAACATGAGAAACTTGAGAAATGTCAAGGGCTCAGAGAAGAGCTGGAGAAGGCCTGGAGAGTGAAGACTTCAGTGGTACCTGTGGTCATTGGAGCACTAGGGGCAGTAACCCCCAAACTGGAGGAGTGGCTGAAACAGATCCCAGGAAAAACATCTAAAATCTCAGTCCAGAAAAGTGCAGTACTAGGAACAGCAAAGATACTGTGTAGAACCCTCAAGCTCCCAGGCCTCTGGTAGAGGACCCGAGCTTGAAGGGAAAAAGAGACCACCCACGGGGGGTGAGGAAAAGTTTACATATATATATATATATATAGTCCTGCCATCTGCCTGGACTTTGTTTGTTTGTTTGTTTGTTTGTTTGTTTGTTTGTTTGTTTGTTTGTTTGTTTGTTTTATTTGAGAGGGCTGAGAGAATATACAGTGTATATTAGCACTCAGTATCCGAGTTCATCCGTTCACTATATATTTCTATGTATATATACATATACAGTGGAGCCTGGGTTTTCGAACGTCCCAGTTCTCAAACAAATCGGCATTCGAACAAAAAATTCGAGATTTTTTTGCTTCGGATGTCGGACGAAATTCGGTTGTCGAACCTTGCGAGATGAGCCGAGAGGTCCCGCATGCCAACTGACTCTGTTCATTATTACGTTCTCGTTACTCTGAGGCAGAGATGGGGACTCGAGTCACTGTGACTTGGACTCGAGTCGACTTGAGTCGCTGTTTTGATGACTTGTGACTTGACAAAAAATGAAAAAACTTGAGACTCGACTTGGACTTGGAAGTTAAAGACTCGGGACTTGACTTGACTTGAGACACGATGACTTGAATGACTTTAGTGTTATTTAGTTTAGGCTTTCAGTTTGAATATAAAATTAATAATACATTTAAAAAAATAATATTGATAACACGGTAGGAGCGCAGGCTGAAAATGGCATTGTCATGATTGGATCACTACCCTGTCAATCAATCAGTCGTGCCCTCTCTACCTACCGAACGTGTTTATTGGAGAATCACGCCCCTTTATATCAGACATCCGCAAACATGTCAGCGGGAGCGGTACCGCGAGTCATCACCTTCGGCTATCGCAATTACTTTTATGACGGCAAAAGACGGACAGCACAGTGCGAGATATGCAACAAAAATATTTCTTCTTTCAGATTTTTTTCAGATTTTTTTTTCATATTTGCAACTCAAATGTGTCAGACACTGTCGGCAGACGTTCATTTGTTTAGATTGAGCTGTCAATAAATCATTGTATGAGGTAATTTCTTTTTTGTTTGACTCCATGGTGTATTTTACTGAATATCAGTAATTACAGTGCAAACCCAAACTATTGTCATATTTTTTAAGGTTAGGTTTTACATTACGCTTAAAAATCCAGCCACGGTAATGTGTATTCCTGGGGGCAGAGCACCCGACATAGAAGCTAATCTTAGGGAGCTGACTCGCAATAGGCCTAGTCAACAGCGTAGTTCCAACAACACTAGCTACTCGGACATAGTGATACACGTCGGCTCCAATGATGTTAGGATGAGACAGTCAGAGATCACAAAGAAAAACATAGCGAGGACTTGTGATCTTGCCAGAAAGATGAGTCGGCATCGAGTATTTGTCTCTGGCCCCCTGCCTGGGAGAGGCACTGATGAGAGGTTTAGTAGATTAGTCTCCCTTAATCGATGGATGGCTGGGTTCTGTAAAAAGCAGGGACTGTATTTTATAGATAACTGGTCCTCCTTCTGGGGCCGCCCCGACCTGCTGAGGAAGGACGGCCTTCACCCTAACCGTGAAGGCGCCTTCACTCTTTCTAGGAATATAGATTACTGTTTGAGCCACTCATGACAGGTCACTTTAGAGCAGGTCAGGGCACAGGTGATTAGACCACCTGTGAGGATGGGTTTGGAGTCTGTTAAGTTAAAGTTAACTAGCGCTAGGCTAGACTTTCAGCATACACATAGCTCCTCGTGTAGACTAGAGCGCGACAGTTTAAATAGTGCTGCAGTACACATAAACACACTTTCTACTGGGGTAGTAGACAAATCCAATCACTCCGTCCCGACCGGTCTTGCTGATGAAACGGTGCCTGTTTTAGATAACTTCACATGTGTAACAAATACTCATCATCAAATTCCCACGGTCGTTTCATCCCACCGCCCTAATAAACTTTTGAGAGGTGATATTAGGCCTAGAGAACACAATTTTACTCGCATCCCGTTTAAAAATCCTTCGATAGATACGCACCCTGATCAACCAATTACACTTAAATTCGGTTTTATGAATATTAGATCACTTCATACGAAAGCAGTTCTCGTTAATGACCTTATCACGGAACACAATCTAAACGTTTTTGGTCTTTGCGAGACCTGGTTAAAACCTAATGAACTGCTGCCACTTAACGAGGCCTCGCCTCCAAATTTTGTGAGCTCGCATGTGGCTCGTCCTCGAAAAAAGGGTGGGGGTGTCGCCCTCATCTCAAATTCTGAGCTTAGATTTAGGCCTCGCTCAATTCACGTATTTAAAACATTTGAAGTTCTCATTGTGCGATCCACTGCGTTACCGTCATTCTATCTTGTTGTTATTTACCGCCCACCCGGGGCTTACTCTGGCTTCCTGGATGAATTTTCAGAAGTTGTGGCTGATCTAGTGACAAATGCAGATAATATAGTTATCATGGGTGATTTCAACATCCACATGAATTCACCGTCGGAACCACTGACTTCGGCATTTCAAACTTTAATCGATACGTTTGGTTTTACGCAAGCTGTACAGGCAGCAACGCATAAGAATGGAAATACCTTAGATCTGGTATTATCCCGAGGACTAACAACCTCAAATATAACAGTACTGCCATACACTACTGTTCTGTCTGATCATTTTTTAATAAAATTTGAAATTTTAGTTCCTTGTCAAAGACAAGAGAGCAATCAGAATTATAGCAGCCGTAATTTTAACTCCATGACTGCAACTGCGCTATCTGAGTTACTGTCGCCGGCAACCGCCATGTTTCCTGCGTACAGTGGCTCTATCGATAATCTTACAAATGAATTCAATGCGACATTATTAAAAGCCATCGACTCTGTGGCACCGCTACGTCTGAAAACTCGCCGTAGATGGCCAACTCCGTGGTTCACAGATGAAACACGTACGTTTAAACAATTATGTAGAAAGCATGAGCGCAGATGGCGTTTAACCAAACTTGAGGTTTTCCATCAGGCATGGAAGGACAGCCTCCTGAAATATAAAGATGCGCTTATTTTAGCAAAAACTTATTTTTCGCAAGTCATTAATCTTAATAAAAATAATCCTAAATACTTATTTGATACAGTGGCAAAGCTAACTCTGCGCCAGCCGACCCCCGATAGCTCCTTCCACTCAGCTGACGAGTTTATGAAATTTTTTGCTCAAAAGATTGAGTCCATTAGGGACGAGATCAAGAATACCATGCCAATCGCTCCGCCGGTTACTAGCGCTGGGGATCATGCAATAACCCTCTCAAATTTTAAAAGCGTGTCCCTTGAAATGCTTACAAAATTGGTTAGTACGGCTAAACAAACAACATGTTTACTCGACCCGCTTCCAGCCAAACTACTTCAAGAATTATTTCCAATTTTAGGACCGTCCATCTTAAATATAATCAATCTGTCTGTTTCCTCTGGGATAGTGCCAATGGCCTTTAAAACCGCTATTATTAAACCACTACTTAAGCGAGCAAATCTTGACCCGGACTGTCTCAGTAATTATAGGCCAGTTTCAAACCTCCCATTCATAGCAAAACTTCTCGAAAAAGTAGTAGCACAGCAGCTTATTGATTACATGGTCGATAATAATCGATATGACTCTTTTCAGTCTGGTTTTAGAGCCAATCATTCTACAGAGACAGCACTTGCTAAAGTGACTAATGATCTCCTCATAGCTATGGATTCAAATACGTCGTCTGTATTGTTACTACTTGATCTTAGTGCTGCCTTTGACACTGTAGACTTCAATATTTTATTAGGGCGTCTTAAAAGTTGTGTTGGTATCTCAGGGTCAGCACTAAGCTGGTTCAATTCCTATCTATCAGGCAGGACGCACCGAGTGGTCCATGGTAATACGTCCTCTGAGCTTTATAATGTTACTTGTGGTGTCCCACAGGGATCGGTACTCGGACCGATTTTATTTAATATTTATATGATTCCGCTTGGGGGCATAATACGTAAATATAATATTAGTTTTCAATGCTACGCGGATGACACCCAATTATATATGCCGTTATCGATGACAGATCCACAGGACTGCTGTAATCTCGAGGCGTGCCTTGCGGAGATTAAGCAATGGATGTCTCTCAATTTCCTTCGTCTTAACCCGGATAAAACTGAGATGTTGATAATTGGTCCTACTCGTTATCAACATTTATTTAAGCAAACCACTATAACTATAGATAACGTACTATCACTCAGAGTGATACGGTAACTAATCTCGGGGTAATATTTGACCAAACGCTCTCCTTTCAAAAACACATTAAGAATATAACCAGGATTGCGTTTTTTCACCTTCGTAATATTGCTAAGATTCGTCCTATCCTCTCGACTGGGGATGCGGAAACTATTATACATGCGTTCGTCACGTCGCGCCTGGACTACTGTAATGTATTGTTCTCTGGTCTTCCTAAATCCAGTATTAAAAGTCTACAGTTAGTCCAAAATGCCGCTGCGAGGCTGCTATCACGGTCAAGAAAATTTGATCACATTACCCCAATATTAGCCGAATTACATTGGCTCCCGGTCCATTTAAGATGTGACTTCAAGGTTCTTCTACTAACCTATAAAGCACTGCATGGCTTAGCGCCTTCATATCTCGTCGACCTAGTCGTTCCTTATGTTCCGTCTCGTAACCTTCGTTCGCAAAACGCTAGTCTTTTAGTTATACCGAGGGCCAAGAAAATGTCTGCAGGGTCTAGAGCATTCTCTATTCGGGCTCCAGAGCTTTGGAATGCCCTACCAATGGATATTAGAACTACTACCTCAGTAGAAACATTTAAGACACGTTTAAAGACACATTTCTATGAGATGGCCTTTAACTAACTTGTGATGGCCGATTTGGCCGGAGTTTGTTCTGTTCTCTCTGCCCACCTCCTCCCCGGCTGGGGAGGGGGTTAGGTGGCTCGAAAGCGGATAGCGGCTGGCTGGATTCTCGGGGACCAGTTCGGGATGGGGGAGCTGCGGCTCGGCCCCCTTGAGGACACTGCCAGGACAATCGAGGACACCTCCGACATCCATTTTTTTTCATTGATTTTCATATTATGTATTACTTGTGTACTCTCTGCATCCATTATAACCTGGTGATCCTGAAAGGGGGATCCTTCCATCTGTGGTCCCTTCTCAAGGTTTCTCATTTTCCCCTGGTAGGGGTTTTTTGAGTTTTTCCTTGCCCTTTTGGGAGCTTATGATCAGGGGATGCTTTGAGAATAATTGTCAATTTTGGCTATGTGAAGCCCTTTGAGACTGTTTGTGATTTAGGGCTATACAAATAAACTTGACTTGACTTGACTTGACTAGACACATTGGACAATGATAATTACTTAAAGTTACTGATATCTTGTCTTTTCACTACTAAGATCAGATTCTGCGGGTGAAATTGCAATAATAAGGTGACTTGTCTTGGACTTGACCTATTTAAGGACTTGACTTGGACTTGACCTATTTAAGGACTTGACTTGACTTGCCCAAAAAAAAAGTAACTTGGGACTTACTTGAGGCTTGAAGGTTAAGACTTGAGACTTACTTGAGACTTGCACATGTGTGACTTGGTCCCATCTCTGCTCTGAGGATTGCATCAACTCTAATCATGCCTCCAAAGGAATCAAGTGGGAGCAGTAAAGCTATCCTACAACACAAAGACGCTCCTAAAGCAATGCGACAGTGAGCGCCCGGCGCGCTGTGGTTGCGCGATCGGAACAAATTAAGCTCCCTGTGCACTGAGGTCCACTTAAATTTTGGAAAGTCCATTAGGACTTTAAACATATTTTCTAAATTTTAGTGACCGCTCTGTCACAATAATGCGACCAGCACGGTGCAGTTGCGCGGTCGGCGGCGCGCTACGGTTGCGCGTTTGGCGGTGCGCTGCAGTTGTGCGATCGGACAAAAATGTGCGAATGAAAAATAGCTTAAAAAGGTCGTTTTTTTTTTTAGTCTTGGAACGGATTAAATTTTTTCCCCTTATTTGTAATGGGAAAAATAGATTCGGAATTCGACCGATTCACTTCTTGAACCACCTTCTGGAACGGATTGTGGTCGAAAACCGAGGTTGGACTGTACATATGCATCCATCCATCCATCCATCCGTTTTCTGTACTGCTTGTCCCCACGGGGCCGCGGGCATGCTGGAGCCTATCCCAGCAGTCATCGGACATTAGGCGGGGGGCACCCTAAACTGGTTGCCTGCCAATCGCAGGGCACACAGTGACGAACAATCATCCATCAATTTCTAATTTAAATAATTTTAATTTAATTATGTTTTTAATAAAATTGCCCAAGTTTCCTACAACTCTGGAATATTTACAATGTTTTCCAGGGAGGTGAAAATATTGCTTGATAATAAAATCGAACAAGGAATAATGCCTCTTTTGACATCAGCACAACAGAGAAAAGCCAATAATACAAGCCCACATAGCAACATTTATTATGTCTGATATTCCAATCGGAGACTAGAGACTATCACTATTGATCATGTGCATGTGGAGAGAGCCAGCGCATATTTGGCAGATCGCTTGTGGGGCCCGACTCTCCACGGAATCCAATTGAAGACAAAGAACGCAATTGGCCTCTTTGGTCATTTATCTTCACCTCCAACTAGCATCAAGTTTAGTGAAACCACTTTATTGACACAAGTAATATGGAAAGGTCGAAAAAGCCTTCTGGCTTTATGGAAAGGTTGTCTATCTTCATTGGTTAGCCCCAAGACTGATGTCTCTGTGTGTTTGTGTGTCTGTTTGTGTGTGTGTTTGGGAGCAGAGGCGCTGTATGTCACCTGCGAGCTGCAGAACTGCACAGATGCCAACAAGGGAAAACCATTCCCTGGCTACATTGACGCCAATTCTCTGGTGGTTCAAGATGAGTATGTGTTTGTCCAGGTGGGTGATTGTCAAGTTCAGCATCACAATGAAAATATTTTAGCGGTGTAAGATGTGAAGATTTAGACATTCTAAAGACATTATTATAATGGAACAGACAGTACAGCCAAATGTTGAGCGACAAAGACTTTATTGTGGGGAGGAAAGGGAACGGTGGGGCACTGGACTGGGGTGTGGTTGTCAAGCGAGAGTTGCTGAATGGCGAACCTGGTGGAAAAACACTCTGCTGGGCTTCTCACTGGAATGGGTTGGCTGCGGACTGGACGACTCCTAGGAAAAGAGTAACCGGCAGCGCAGACAGACGGACTAGTCACTAGACAGACAGATCAAAGAGTGTACCAAAATGGCAAGGGGAGTCAGGGACGGGTGAGCTAAGCGGCATCACAAGACAGGCTGACAAGCGGGTTTGCGCTGGCTGCGCTAATATAGTGCACTCAATGAGCATGCGACAGGTGGCAGCGATTCCATTGATAGGATGGGCACGGTCGAGTAGCAGGTGGCGTAAGCACGTGACAATTATCTAAATTACCGCATTGGTCCGAATATAAGACAGTGTTTTTTGCATTAAAATAAGACTGAAAAAGTGGGGGTCGTCTTTTATTCGGGGTCTAGACATTATACCCATTCACAACGCTAGATGGCGCCAGACATCTTAAAAGCGAATGCTGAACTTAGTTCCCCAGGCCAAAACAAACCCCTGTCAAGAAGAATAAAAATAAAAATAGCGGTAGTACGAAGATATTAAGATGTGATAGAGTTTTTGCATGAGTTGAATGACGCCAAATAACTTGCTTTTTCTCTCAAATATATTGTTATAATCATTTGTTTCAGATGAACTGGAATTATTTTCTGTATAAAAATTTAATTTGGCGTCTTATAATTTGGGCCAATACGGTATATTATATCTTTTTTTTTTTTTTTTGTCTTGTTCACGCAATTATCACTTATAGGTGTCGACTACAGGGAAGCCAATCTACTATGTGTCTGCAAAGAGAGATGTCTTTACACCAATGAAACTGCCAAAGTACACTTTGCCCAAGGTAATCAACATTTCCTGATTATTAGTAAAGTAAGTTACAATATTTCAATTAAAAGAATGATGATATTCCAAGGAAAATTCCATCTGCCGGATCGTCAAGTTAAGTTGGCAGCACTGCCTACCCTCTTCATCCAAAGTTTTAGAAAAATGAGCTGCACACACTGCAGTGGACCAGCAGGAGCGTGTGTTTAATTCAACTCAACTCACTGCTGCCTACAGAAACTGTGTGTCTATGTTTTACGAGCCACTTGCATATGTATCATGTCGTAGCTCGACAGATTCAAATGATTGTCGTAACCAAGGGACAGGGATGAGAGCATTTTCTTTCAGGTGTAATCATTGTTTTAATTGTTGTCAGGCATTAAAAGTTAAAGAAACATACTCAGTGAAAAGTAGAAACATTGGTTTTAAAATGTGACAAGTAAAAGTAAAACGTAGTCTGGTATAAGGGTGTTCTCCCCTATACCAATATTGTCCGAAAAATTATCATACCACAGTACTAATATCTGAGATTTTGCATGTAGACGGTTCTATTTATTTGGCTGATATAGGACCGATATCCAATAAGATTTTTTTTATTTTTTTTGTCTTCCGGGTTAGTGCAACGCTGGCGTCTGGATTGTTGACTGCCGCTTCTGCCCCGAACCGTGTCCGCTATTTGTTTGTCCGCTATTTATTTTGTGTTTCCCGTTTTAAGCGTGCCCGTTTTTTCTTTGATTTTTCTCGCCTTTTCACCTGCCCACCGTGTATCTCTGCAGCTCTGCTCGCACCTCACTGTTCCCGCTCCCTCGGAGTACGAGCTATGCTAGCCAGCTAGCCAAACCACCACCGGACCCTCCTACCTTCCGGCTCTGAGCCAGTAGCTGCTCGCTCTTGGCCTGGCAAACAGCTTTAACCCAACTTTCTGGCCACTCGACCGGCGTCCTCGGGGGGAGCACCCGCTCGCTGCGAGCTCGCCGGTCGTGGCTCGGCTGTGTGCCGCCATGACACACTGGGGCTTGCTGTTTGTGCGGGTACAGTCGGGATCGACTAACACCACCACCCACTCCATCACTACTCGGTCCACCGCTGCTTCCATGCATTTCACTGCCTACCAACTTCTAGCTAACCAGCTACTAGCCACTTCTAGCATTTTATCTGGATTATTCCCAGCTGCTGTCACGTCTCATCTCTTCCATGAACTATCACTTCTGCTACTCCAGGCTTCTATTCCACCAAGTTCTCGCCCAATTGTCTACACTGCTGCAGATCTTCATCACTTCAACTATAATCAACGTCTCCCTGCTGCTGCTGCCTCAGCTGCCAGCAAGACTGGGATCCTCCGCCGACGCCGCTACATCCACCGTAGCTCTGGACTATCTTTTAACCGACATTCCCTGATGGCTCACCCATCCTTTCTTTCTGGACTAGCTCTCGCCCCCCCCCATCACCCCCACCTCCCGTACTGCCAACCTCAACAATCTCCGCTCCCCCCCCCCCCCCCCCCCCCCCCCCCCCCTCCTTCATCCATCTCCCTCGCGCTGCTGAACTGTCGTTCCCTCTCCAACAAATCACCAGTTATTGTTGAACTACTATTGGACAATAACTTGGATCTGCTCCTTCCAGCTCAGTGGCCTAGTAGTAGAGTGTCCGCCCTGAGACTGGAAGGTTGTGGGTTCAAACCCCGGCCGGGTCATACCAAAGACTATAAAAATGGGACCCATTGCCTCCCTGCTTGGCACTCAGCATTAAGGGTTGGAATTGGGGGGTTAGATCACCAAATGATTCCCGAGCGCGGCACCGCTGCTGCTCACTGCTCCCCTCTCCCCCAGGGGATGGATCAAAATCACATGGGGATGGGTTAAATGCAGAGGACAAATTTCACCACACCCAGATGTGTGTGTGACGATGATCATTGGGACTTTGGGACTTTCTCTGTGAAACATGGCAACAGCCCCTGGATTTTTTTACTCTCAGCCAAGCCACTCCGTCCAACTACAGCTACATCGCCAAACCTCGCCTCTCTGGGCGAGGAGGTGGCATTGCTGTCCTCCATAAGCAGTCCCTACCCATCACTGAATTGGACCTCAACCTCCCATCTATTTCATCCTTTGAATATCTCGCTTTTTCCCTCCCCAACTCTACAACTGCTGTTCTAATCTACCGCCCCCCAAAGTCACATCCGTCTTTTCTTTCTGAACTCTTTGAACTCCTCACCATTGTATCCTCAGTCTCCTATCGCCTCCTACTCATCGGTGACCAACATCTGATGTCCGACTTCATCTCCCTTCTGGACTGCTTCCATCTCACCCAGCACATCAACTTCCCCACCCACACCAAAGGCCACACCCTGGATACAGTATGCTCCTCCTTTCCACTCACATCCAACCCCCGTCCTCTCGCCTTTCCACTGTCAGATCATCTCTGCATCCTCTTCTCCGCCACTCTACCCTCGCCTCATAATTCCACAAAACGCACCATCTCCTACCGCAACATCAAGACTGTAAACCCAATCACCCTTTGCCAGCTCTTATCCTCTGCCCTTCCTTCCGACCCCACTTCTCCCTCCCTTGATGACATCACCACCAAGCTCAACAACATCCTTTCTGACTCCCTTGATTCCCTAGCCCCCTGGAAAACTTCCTCTGTTACATTCACTAACTCTGCCCCTTGGTACACCCCGGAACTCCGCTCCATGAAACAAACTGGCCGTCAACTCGAACGCCTCCACAAAAGAACTCGCCTCACTGTCCATGCTGAAACCTTCAAACAACGCATCTCCTCCTACCGTGATGCTCTTCTTGCTGCCAAATCTGCTTACTTCTCATCTCTCATTAATAACACCAACCGGAACCCCCGCATACTGTTCTCCACCGTCAACAAATTGCTCCACCCACCGGCCACCAAGCCACCCTCCTCACCCGCCTTCTGTAAGTCCTTCCTTGTCAACTTTAACAACAAAATCGCCCAAAGCAACAGTTCTCTGACCGACACCATCAATAACTCCTCCTCCCCCACCTCCACTGCTCTCCTGCCCCCCCTTCCTGACCTCCCGCCCTTCCCCTCTCTCACTGCTTTCTCCCTTGTCGACTCCTCCACCATCCTAGACATCATCACCGCATCCAAGACAACCACCTGCTCTCTCGACCCCCTTCCAACGACCTTAACTAAGGCCTGCCTCCCTGTCCTCCTCCCTCACCTCACCACCCTTTTAATCAGTCTCTATCCCTTGGCCACTTTCCCACTTGCAGCCATCACCCCCGTCCTCAAAAAGCCCACCTTGGACCCAGTCAACCTCTCCAACTACCGTCCCATCTTCCTTTCATTCCTTTCCAAAACCCTTGAACGCATTGTCTCCACCAAACTCCACGACCATCTCCAGTTCAACAACCTCTATGAACCCTTCCAGTCCGGATTCCGCCCACTTCACAGCACTGAAACAGCTCTTGTTAAAGTCACCAACGATCTCCTCATTTCTGCAGACTCTGGTGCCCTCAACATCCTATTACTACTCGACCTTAGCGCAGCCTTTGACACTGTGAACCATTCCATCTTCCTTCAAAGGCTGCGCCAACTAGGTGTTGAGGGCACTGCACTCAACTGGCTCACCTCCTATCTCGCCAACAGAAACCACTTCATCTCTCTCCGGCCACGCATCCATCCTCACCCCAGTTACACAGGGGGTCCCCCAAGGCTCAGTTCTTGGCCCTCTCCTATTCATCTGTTACCTCTTTCCCCTTGGTAATGTCATCCGCAAACTCAATCTGGACTTCCACTGCTACGCTGATGACACCCAGATCTATATATGCACCACACCAACTCAAAACCCTCCCCTCACCCACTTTGAAACCTGCATCTCTACAATAAAAACATGGCTGACCCTCAACTTTCTCAAACTCAACAGTGACAAAACAGAGCTCCTCCTCATAGGCACTAAATCCTCCCTTAATAAAACTGGATCCATCACACTCACCATTGACTCCTCAAGCATCACTCCTTCCCCTCTGGCACGCAACCTTGGCGTTATTTTCGACCCTACACTGTCCTTCCACCCTCATGTTAGCCTAGTTGTTAAGACCTCGTACTTCCACCTCCGACGCATCGCCAAAATCCGGCACTGCCTCGCTCTCCCTGCCGCTGAATCCCTCATCCACGCCTTCATCTCATCCCGGCTTGACTTCTACATCTTCCTTCTCACTGGAATCACTGCTCACTCACTCCATAGACTTCAACTAGTCCAAAACTCTGCTGCCCGCCTCCTTACCCATACCCGGTCCCGTGAACACATCACTCCTGTTCCCTACTCTCTTCACTGGCTCCCCATTAAGGAGCGTATTATCTTCAAGATACTCCTCCTCACCTTCAAAGCCCTTCACCACCTGGCTCCCACTTACCTATCCGACCTCCTTGTCCCGTACTGCCCCAACCGTCCCCTCCGATCCTCCAATACGTCACGTCTGACAGTCCCAAAATCTAAACTCAAATCCTTCGGCGACAGAGCCTTCTTCTGCACATCACCCCGACTCTGGAACTCTCTCCCTCAGTCTGTCTGTGACTCACCCACACTCCCCATATTTAAGTCCCGTTTAAAAACTTACCTCTTCTCTCAAGCCTATGACCTCCCCTACCCATAACTGGTTTGCTCTTCTTAATTTTATCCCATTGTCTCTTCCCCTTCCCCCTCCCCTTCTGTATGTCTTTGCCTTGTTCCCTGTAAGCGTCTTTGGGTTTTTGAAAAGCACTATACAAACTTAATGAATTATTATAAGAATATTAGATCGGGTCCCCCTAGTCTGATAGAACGTGCCTGACGTAACATATTAACAGTTATTCAAATAAGTATAACATAAATAACAAATTTATCAAACCGTCCGTGTCACTCCAAATCATTAAATCCATTGAAATCTTCGTCCTCTGTTTCACTTATAAACAACTCCACTGATTCCGATAGTAGATGCTGCGCTGGCGTCAGACTCATCGTCAGTTGCAGTTCCAATTATTCCACAGGCCTATATAACTACATACATACCTGATGGTCCAGTGGTTAGGATGCGGCGCTTTCACCACCGTGGCCTGGGTCCGATTCTGGGTCAGAGAACCATATGCAACTATAGGGCACATGTCAGTGTGCCAGTCCCAAGCCCGAATAAATGCAGCGGGTTGCGTCAGGAAGGGCATCTGGCATAAAAAACTGTGACAAAAACATCTCTTCCGAACCATCTGGACAAACAAACTGTGGTGACCCCTGAAGGGAAAAGCCAAAAGGAGCCACCACTTATATAACTATACATAAACTATATATTAAATAAATATAACAATAATGTTCACCCATGTACGTATTTGGTTTATAGTGTCCAATGATATATTTTTTAATATACACTATCAATCAAAAATCTACTCCAAGCCGAATGTTTCGATTATATCACTCGTTATACCTACATATGCAGTAAGTTTAAGGCATTTGTTATCGTAACATTTCTCACTAATAGAAACATAAATGGAATAAAAAAAGGCATAACATTTAATGACTTTACCTTTCTTGCAGGACTTGCATGTCATCAGTACGGATGAAAATCGTGTTGTGGCAGCAGTACAGGAGTGGAACCAGAATGAAACCTATAATTTGTACGTGTCTGACACATCAGGTGTCTATTATACTCTGGCTTTGGAGAATGTTGTCAGTAGCATGGGCCTTGAAGGAAACGTCATGGTTGATCTATATGAGGTAAGCAGCTTCTTTAGGTCGTTACTGTAGTATAATGGTGTTCATCAACATTATATGGGATATTTCTCATGTGGGCTTCAGCATGCAATCCCTGTTCCAGCTGCTGCAAAAACATGATTTATATCAGTGGTTCCCAAACGTTTGGCTTGTGCACTCATAGTTTTTGACGGTTCTCGGAAAACATGTTCTAAAACAATTGATACTTAAAATGAAAATTATTTTACTTTGTAAACTTGATTTGAACATTTAATTCCGAGGCATTGTATTCATTTGATCTCAAATTAAAACTGAAAAAATACATGTTTCTTTGAAAAATATAAATAGTAAAAAGCGAAGAAACTTCCCTTTCATATTCTATGTAACTCACATTTATCATAAAATAATGATGCTCCTATGAATCAAACGCAATTCATATTGTGAAAATCTTTCCCTATTTTGGCACAAGCAATTAAAACAGGAAGTGTTGGTGGCTCGTGTAATTCATGCACAGAAAAGTAGTTATGCAAGTGATTAAAAGAGATCACTTTGAATCCATGTGCGCCACTTTCACGATGTCAGACATTGATGTCTAGGTTTTTTTTTTTGTTTTTGTTTTTTTTATCAAAAACTACAAACATCAGGATATTGCATTATGTCTCCAGAGTTTAGTTAGCCGTCTATCCCAGTGCTTGTGTTCCTAAAGGCAGCGTGCGCTCCGCTCCGCTTCCAGTAAATTCCAAATGAAGCTAGCATTACCGCACTGTTTCCGAAGCTGAGTGCCTTATGCACGCACTGGCACTCTATTTTTGGTGCACTGTGAATAATCAACAAATTTGAGCAACACTCTTAGTTTCCCAACAGCCAGAGTGAACCAGTGCATGGTAGTGAGAACATTACGCAGGCATTTAAACTTTGAATATAAGGAACAAAGCCCTGAACATTAGTGATATTCAGATTTACTATAGCAGGTTTATTTTCTTTATCAGATGTCTGAGGTTTAATGAGACACTTGAGTTGATATGGCTATATTCCTGGGCCAGTCCAGTTTTTAACCCAATTTGTGTTGTTTTTAACCCAGCATTGTTAAGAATGCATGGCACCATAGTATCATTGCATTCTAGTATTTCAATCCTAGATGTTAATCATACACACTTTTTGTTTATAGCACAGTTCAGACTGAAACAACGTTTTCTCCTTCAGTTGCATGATACAGTGTGTGAATGTAAACGGTACGAGCCATACTATAGTTTAGGCATACGTTTGATGTACAAATGCTATTTTTTATACCAAGCATAATCTAATCCAAAAACTTAATCTAAAGTTATTGCTTATTTGGGTCTCAAATGCCACATGAATGAAATAATTAAGCAGCTAAGGATACTGCTCATATCTTACTTTGGCCTGGGCTAAGGAATCAAATCTATTCTTGATTGGGGTCACCACCCAGATTGTAGGATATTCTAAATCCTTCCTCTGGGACAGATTGCAGCACATGCCATTTATGAACGCGGTGTTACATTGTTTGATGCAACTGCCTCTGGCTCACTTCCTACCCCTCCTTGAACAAGCAGTCTAACATAGTTTTGAAACACACTTACAAATGCCCAGCTAGTCAAGCATTTGCCCCTCTGTGTTTGTAGCTATGTTTAGTCTTATTGGAAATATAAAAGAGCTAAGCAGATGTGATTGTGTTACTTTGGAGATTCATTCTTGGTAGTTTTCATCTTTATTAGTGTGACTGAGGGAAATAACGTTTAAGCACTTGTACTTGTTGTTGTTTCTGAGTGTTTTTATCTGTCTTTACAGGTGGCAGGGATAAAAGGCATGTTCTTGGCCAACAAAAGGACAGATAAGAAAGTGAAGACATATATTACCTACAACAGAGGCAGAGACTGGAGGTTATTACAGGCACCAAATAAAGATCTGCGAGGCAATAGCATACACTGTATGCCAGTGAGTGTCTGCATTTATTTATTAACCTATCTATTTCCTTTTCCACTCTGTCTTTAGAAAGGCCGAGAAGCAAAGTACACCTTGTACATGTTGCCAGTCAGTTGACAACTTCACAAACGCCTGTACAAGCACTGTTATAAGTGAAAGCGTATTTTTACAGTACGATACAACACAATACAATATAATACAATACATCTTCCATACTACTTGTCCCTCAATTCAATACAATACAATACAATACAATACAATACACATTTCTATACAGACAAACAATTAATATTATTGTGTGTGTATATATATATATATATATATATAAAAAACTTTTATGTATATACACATACATATATACATATATATATATATATATATATATATATATATATATATATATATATATATATATATATATTTTTTTTTATTTATTTATTTATTTATCTATGTAGGCATAACAAATAAATGACAAGACAGAGTAAGTCATGGCTCCATGCAAATATTTCACCCTTTGTGTTTTCATATTAAGTTGGTTCATCTGTGACTAAATTGAGACAAGATTTTTTTTAAATCCATTATTTTTAGGATATTTTTGTTTGGAGGTTGGCTGTGAGGTTTCTCTTATGTAAAATATGTGCCCTGGCTCAGCAGGTTGTCAAACACGGATCTTATCATCATCACTTTCCCAATAAGTCTTGTATGATGCCAATAGACTGAGATGTATCATAATCCATATTGGCCTAGAGCAGTGTTTCCCAACCGCTGTGCCGCGGCACACAAGTGTGCCGTGACGAATCATCAGGTGTGCCGCCCAGTTTCGTCTAATTGGTTAAAAGTGAGAAGCATGTAGTGCTAGACAGGGCAATTAAATGCTCTTCCAATAGAGGGCAGTGTATCAGCGCGATATGTAGGAAGTTCATAGTTATCCTCGAGTGAGACAGTGCAGGTAATAGCAATGGATAAATATTTGAAAAGAAAAAGTACTCAATCTGACCTGGGTCCTGAAGAAAATTCTGACCCGGATGAAGACCCTAGCATGAGCACTGGTCAGAAGAAAGCAAAAAAGGTGAGCTTAAGACAATATAATGAAGGCTATCTTGCCTTTGGATTTACTTTTACCGGAGAAAAAAGTGCGGCAACTCCGCTATGCCTGGTGTGCGGGGAAAAGTTGTCCAACAGTGCCATGGTTCCCAGTAAACTCAAACGCCATGTAGATACAAAACACCCGTCACTACAAAACAAGAGTATGGACTATTTTGTTCAACTGCGTGAACGAACTGGGAAACAGGCAGAGCTACTGAGGAAAACCACCAAGACGGGTGAGAAAGCTCTTAGAGCTAGTTACCAAGTTGCTGAACTCATCGCCAAATCAAAACAGGCACACACCGTAGGAGAGACGTTAATAATGCCCGCCTGCAAAATTATCTTGAAAGAGATGCTCGGCCCTGGCGCTGTTAAAGAAATAGCCCAAGTCCCTCTATCAAATACCGTAATTTTCGGACTATAAGTCGCGGTTTTTTTTCATAGTTTGGGTGGGGGGGTGACTTATACTCAGGAGCGACTTATATGTGAATTTTTTTGCAAATTTTCAAAATTCAAAAATCCGTGATGTAGTGAAACCGTGATAAACGAACCGCGATGTAGCAAGGGATTACTGTCATTTGACCTGCAAGGGACATCAGCAGCGCGGCGGTTGTTTACATAAGGGCATAGGATTGACCGGATGACGAAGATGACAAAGGGCCCCACGTTTGAAGGATTTAATGATTTGGAGTGACAAGGTTTGAAAAACGTATTTATGTTATAGTTATTTGATATATTTTATTTCATGTAGCAACTTGTATATGTTTTTATCATTACAGTTCAGTAGTTGCTGGCTCGTTGAAGTCTTGTTTTGTTAAATAAAGAGCCGTTTACCAAACCCACGTGTTTCCTGGTACTTTGTTAACGCTACACTATAGTTGTATACTAGATCTGTCCGGTGCGCACACGGCGTTGTTGACATAAAGGACGAGGAATTTGATCAATGGATTTAATGATTAGGAGTGACACAGATGGTTTGATAATATTGTTGTTATATGATAGTTATTTAAAATATACTTTATGTATTGTTATATGGGTCTGTGGAATAATTAGAAATGCAACTTACGAGTCCGACGTCAGCGGCGCATATGTGGCGCATACGCGGCATTGTTTACATAAAGGACGATGGATTTAATGAATTGGAGTGACACAGATGGTTTGATAAACGTGTTATTTATGTAATACTTGTTTGAATAAATCTGAATGTTACTCAGGCCCATTCTCAGCTCCTCGTTTGTGTATATGTCACGTTAGCATACCGTATCGTTTAGCCTGTTGTTGCTGGTTCATGTCTGTTCTTGGTGTTGGATTTTGACAAATAAATTTGCCCCAAAAGTGCGACTTATACTCCGGTGCGACTTATATATGTTTTTTTTCACTGTATTGTGCATTTTATGGCTGGTGCGACTTATACTCCAGTGCGACTTATAGCCCTAAAATTACGGTAATACAATTTCCAGACGAATTCAAGACATGTCTGCAGACATTGAGAAGACAGTTTTGGAAAAGTTGCACATTAGTGGGAAATTCGCTTTGCAAATTGATGAATCTACGGATATCAGTGGACACGCGCAGCTTCTGGCAAATGTGCACTTTGTAGACGGAGACACCATCAGTGAAAACTTTCTGTTTTGCAAGAAATTGCCAGAAAGAACTACAGGAGAAGAAATCTTTCGAGTTGTATCAGAGTACATTGAACAAGGAGGACTAAAGTGGCAAGACTGCGTAAGTGTTTGCACCGATGGAGCAGCTGCCATGCTCGGGCGCACCAAAGGATTTGTGAACAGAGTGAAAGAGCAAAATCCAAAAGTCATCGCGACGCATTGTTTTCTGCACCGGGAAGCACTTGTTGCCAAAACATTACCAGCAAACCTAGCTCCTGTAATGGAAGATGTTGTGCGCATGATAAACTTTGTGAAGACGAGACCAGTAAAAAGCCGCATGTTTACATCATTGTGTGAGGAAATGGGACAGGAGCATAAAGTGTTATTGCTCCACACAGAGGTCCGGTGGCTTTCCCGTGGCAACGTTTTAAGTCGTGTTTATGAGTTAAGGGAGGAACTCAAAGTGTTTTTGACAAATGAGAAGCATGATGACGCTAACTTGCTCTCAAATGATGAGTGGTGTGCAAGACTGGCATATCTGGCAGATATATTTAAACATCTGAATGACTTGAACACGCGAATGCAAGGTCGAAACGAAAACCTGCTCACAAGTACAGATAAAATACAGGGGTTTCATTCAAAGGTGCTGCTCTGGGAACAACACGTGGAAAGTGCCAACCTAGAAATGTTCCCAAACACCCAGAAATGGCAGAGTGTCAACAGAGCTGCACTGTGTGAGACAATAGGTAAACATCTGCAAAGTTTGGAGCAGAAGTTGTCATGTTATTTCCCTTCACTTTCCACTGATTGCCTTGACTGGGTGAGGAACCCATATAGCTCAACTGCAGTTGGAAGGGACATGACTTTGCAGGAGCAGGAAGAAATAACTGAACTGAGACAAGATCGTGGTCTTAAACTGCGCTTTTCGGATGTACCTTTGGACAGTTTTTGGCTGACTGCTGCCAAGGAGTTCCCTATTCTGGGAAACAAAGCAATTTCAGCTCTTCTCCCTTTCTCCACAACCTATCTATGTGAGCTGGGCTTTTCAAGCATGACTACTTTAAAGACTAAGAAAAGAGAGCGACTCAGAGCTGCTGAGGAAGATCTTCGTGTTAGTCTTTCTTCAATTCCTGCAAGAATATCAGCGTTGTGTTCAACCAAACAGGGCCAAATTTCACACTGAGTAAGTGAATTGACAATAAATGTTCATTATATTTCATTATATATACGTTTTGTGACATTTTTGTTTGGTGGTGTGCCGTGTGATTTTTGTAACATAAAATATGTGCCATAGGTCAAAAAAGGTTGGGAAACACTGGCATAGAGCAAGGATGTCAAAGTCAAACACACCGAGGGCCAAAAAAACAAATTTGCTACAAGCCGAGGGCCGGACTGGTTCAATGTTTATTAAAATATATCGAAATGATTGCACATAGCCTATTGAACCAAGACCTAACACAGTGTACATTATTTAATGATTAAATGAATATGGCAATATTTTGTTATGGCTCTGTCAGTAACTTCAACATTTTCAACAGCCAAACAGCAAAAAATTAAATTGTTTTTAAAAACAAAATGTGTTTCTTAATATCAAGATAAATGCATAAATAAAAGTGCATGCATTATAAACTGAAAAATTATTATTGTGCTGCTCTATGATCTACCGATCACTGCTTTCAAATCGTAAAATAAAAAAATTAATCAAATCAGTTGTATTCTTTTTCATGGCTCTTATCTGCAATTTTCCCTTAGTCCATTCAACTGAAAAATAAATATAAATAAATAAAATACACAAATTTATGGCACACAGACAAAACAATACTTTCTTCAAAGAAAAATCACGTCTTGTAGAAACAAGATACAAGATACAAGCAACTGGATACTGGACTTCCTCTGTCAGAGGCCTCAGGTGGTGCGTGTTGGCGACAAAATCTCCGCCAGCATCACGCTGAGCACGGGGGCCCCCCAGGGCTGCGTGCTCAGTCCATTGCTCTTCACCCTGCTGACGCATGACTGCACTGCGACCTACAGCGACAACCGCATAGTGAAGTTTGCTGACGACACGACTCTGGTGGGTCTCATCACGAAGGGCGACGAGACTCGGTACAGGTCGGAAGTTGACCTTCTGACCACGTGGTGCAGGGACAACAACCTCCTGCTGAACGTCAATAAGACCAAGGAAATCATTGTTGACTTCCGGAAGGGTCACACAACACACCTGCCGCTGATCATCGACGGTGCTGTGGTGGAGAGGGTGAGCTGCACCAATTTCCTGGGGGTGCACATCAGTGAGGACCTCTCCTGGTCCGCAAACACCTCGTCACTGGCAAAGAAAGCTCAGCGCCGCTTGTACTTCCTGCGGAAGCTCAGGCGTGCATGTGCTCCTCAGGCAGTCCTGTCTACATTCTACCGTGGCACCATTGAGAGCGTCCTCACCAGTTGCATCGCTGTCTGGGGTGGTAACTGCACTGAACAGAACTTGAAGGCCCTGCAGCGCATAGTGAATACGGCTGGTAAGATTATTGGTGCTTCGCTCCCCTCCCTGAAGGACATTTACACCTCCCATCTCGCCCGCAAGGCAACCTCGATTGCCAGAGATGTGAGTCACCCGGCTCACTCTTTGTTTGACCTTCTGCCCTCTGGGAAGAGGTACAGGAGCCTGCGCTCCCGCACCACCAGACTCGCCAACAGCTTCTTTCTCCAGGCTGCTAGGACCCTGAACTCGCTACCCCCTTCTGCGTAGCATGCGGCGCTGTTGCGCTATTTTCTGGTATGTCTGCTGTACTTGCTCCTTTTATTTTGCTCCTCTTATTTATTTATTTGTTGTGTTATTTATTCATTATTTATTCAGCACGCTTTTGTTATACTTGTTTACTTGTTTGTCTGTTGTGAGCCATGTCTTGTCACCGTGGGATAGGGGGGAACGAAATTTCGGTTTCTTTGTGTGTCTTTGGCATGTGGAGAAATTGACAATAAAGCTGACTTTGACTTTGAAATGTAAAAATTTAACTGAATTAAAAAACGGAAAATACGCTACTGCTCTGTGATGCTCACTTGTCTGAGGGTGAGGTGTCTCATCTTTTGTACAAGTTCATCAATGTTCGAGGTTAGGCTCTGAGACTCAAAACCCGTTTTTGATAAACTCTCCTTCTGCAAAGGGCCGGGGTGATTTTGCGATCTCTTTTGCCACAATAAAGCTAGCCTTGACAGCAGCCTCGCTTTGTGATTTAGCATATGTGAACATAGCCTGTCTGGACTTAAGGCCTCGTTTTAATTCTTCCATATTCTGTAGCTTTTGTTAATATTCCATATTCTTGTCTTTGTCTGTGTGTTTCTTAGACGTTTGATAGTGCCTTCTTAAATTAAATTCTTTCATTGCAGCCACATTTTCTCCACACAGAAGACACACAGGTTTGCCTCTTACCTCCGTAAACATGTACTCTGCCTCCCACCTGGCCTGAAACCCCCTGTTATCAGCGTCCACCTTGCGTTTAGCCATTTTTGAGGAGGGGGGTACCAGGAAGTTGAACTCTGCTTTGACTACTGATGAATAATGAAGCCGCTTGTGCGAGCTGCAGTGACATCACGGGCTACCGTTGCATTGTGGGAAATGTAGTGGTGTTGGTGCGTGCAAAACACCAGCGGACGGCTGTGGCCTGCGGGTCGGTTCTAATAGTAATTAAATATCATCCAGGGGGCCATAGATAATCAATTCGCGGGCCGGATCTGGCCCGCGGGCCGTAACTCTGACATATGTGGCCTAGAGCCATTATTGTGCATATTATTACTATTTATTTGATAATAGTTATATGTGAATTAGCTCAGCCCTATGGAGGACTAAAAGTGTTAGAATTAAATAAATAAATACACCAGGAAATGTTTAATTACAAATGTCATTATTGTGCGTGTTATTACTATTTATTTGATAATAATCGTGTGAATTAGCTCGATACATTGAATGTGAGGGTTGCACAGCCAAAGTGTTGCTTCACCTGTTGGGATTTTTTTTGTTTGATTTTGGTTGGGCCTAATACTTTGAATAATTGAGATTGTGACTTTTTTTTGTTTGTTTACACAGCCCTATTGTTCATTGCATCTTCATCTTCATGTCTCTGCAAATCCCTACACATCAGGAAGCATAGCAAGTAGGGAGTCAGCACCTGGGATCATTGTGGCATCAGGTGAGTTCCAGAAGCTTTTCCTTTTGACTTTGTTTCTCTAATACTATCAAACAATAGAAAATTAAACTAAAAATCCACCCAAAAAAACAACAACATAAAAACATAAGATAAATACCCAAAATACAAAGTCAGATAATATACTCATTGAGTAAATGAAGCAATGTCGGTCGATTCACGTTTAGATCGTTTTCTTGCAACGTTAATGTTCAGTGTCCAGGGGGTGACAGCAAGGCCATTGCTCATCCCACACAACTGTAGATAATATTGTTGTGATTGAGTCCTTTAAAAGTTCTCCCTTTGAGTACCTGAACTTGCTTGAGTTGCAGCGGAAGGTTGGAGCAAAAAATGGGGAGGACTTTATGCACTCAGCTTTTACTAGCCCTCCTGGCAATTCCTGAATATATCATATTTGCGGGAAGCCAGCTGCTGTGTGAACACCCACACGGACATAGAAATGTACCGCTTCAGTGAGTTTTATGGGAAAAACTCATAGGTGACTTGTGGAAAAATGTGACGTTTACCTTTACATACTTGTATTATGTTATACACAATTTTAAAGAAGGAGACATGAACTCTGAACTCACTTTTGTATCTAATCAGTCCTGGTGGTTAATAATAAATTGATAAATTTACATCTCGCTTACTCCAAAATCATCTCGCAAACTCCAAAATTGTCGCGAGGTGTGATTGTGAATGGTTGTCCATCTATATGTGCCCTACGATTGGCTGCCAACCACTTCAGGGTGTACTAGCCTACTGTCTGTCTGTTTGTCTGTCTGTCTGTCTGTCTGTCGGTCTGTCTATCACCTTAAATTTTACCGCCACCCCTCAGCACTATCATAGCCACTAACTTGCTGTATATTATTTGAGAGAATATAACATGTACATTGCAACACGTGACACCTCACAGGGAAAGGCAAAGCACCGTCATTTTATTTCTGCCTCAGACCAGCAATGTTTCACCCTGTTTTCTGCCAGAAAACAAAGCAAAGGAAATACTCAGTGTCTCACTGTGGAGAAAAAGTAAAAACTCCCAGAAAATGAGACCACCAACCCCCCGGGTGAATTCACAACTCTGTGATATTTACTCCCACATGAATCCTCAGTGTCAATAACTCAGCAGCACATGCCGCAGGTGTCTGGAGATGGCCAAGTTTTCTTCAAAAGTGCGGTTGTATGAACCTTTACTCAAATAAGTGTAAGAAATGTGTAAGTGGAGATAAAAACTACATTTTAATGTATGTATACTTTTTATGAGGGGTCATTTTAAAATCGATTACCCTAATAACTTTTCCATCCAATAATCAAGTAACCGCCTTCCCCCAGAGTCAGTTTGAATGCCAACATATATGTGCACATAAAAAATTATATAAAAAAAGTATATATATATATATATATATATATATATATATATATATATATATATATATATATATATATATATATATATATATACATTCATCCGCGCTCGCACTCACACCTATGGGCAATTTGGACTGCTCAATCAGCCTACAGTGCGTCACATGGTTGCACTATAAAAATTAACGTAATAACGACTGAAAAGTCAATGCGCAAGCATGTCAAATTTGGCCCTTTGAGCGAACTGTAGGCTGCAGGGGCACGTCCTGGCGTCGCTAATCATGAGCAAAAATGTTATTCAGCATCTCCCCAATCTTCACATTTTTAACTGCTTATCTTGTAAAAAAAAAAAAAAAAAAAGTCTCTCAGTCCATAGTCTTTAGCAATGACCTAACCTCGAATAGGAATGGAGATGACAGTAATCTGAAAACATATTATAGTCTTTCAAGTGTAATGCCAGCTGTTTCTTAGCTAATGTATACATTATACAACAGTATTGAGAATTAATGTGGATTAGGGCAGTCTACATATTTGGGAATGCACATTGAAACCACTTTGAAAGACAGCTGTATTACTCAGGATTTATTTGATATTTGGCAGAGTAAATGTCCTGTACAATCTTATATGCTATATTTATCTTTAAATCTGCAGCGCCATGCGGCAGCGCTCACAATTACACATTGTTATGGTCTCCTCACCGTATTTAACTGAATTTGATGTACATTTTTGAAAGCATTCTTCATTCACACTTTGCCATTTGCTTGCATTAAAGGTTCCTCTGGTTCTGAGCTGACCACCAGCAATGTCAGTGTGTACATAACCTCGGATGCAGGAAACACATGGAGACAGGTGGGGGTACACACATATTGCTATTATGCAACATTGTTATGCTTTATGTATTTTGTGGTGGTTGTCGATAAATATGACAACAGCTTACCCTGGTAAGTTACAGGTAAAAAGTTAAATAAAAACAATTCGGGGGGCGTGGGGGGGGGGGGGGGGGAGCAAAACAATTCAACACCGGTCAAAACCTGTCAAGAGGAATTGAGATGATAGACTAATCTTATGAAAATAAGGGCTGGAACATTATTACAGAAAGATGAGACAAGCCAACACCGGAGGGAGTGAGAGGGGAGCTTTCGTGGTTGTAGACATAATTGTTAGTACGAAGCCAGCAATTAGAAAGACACGTAGGACTGGCCATCAAAAGTCATAATTAGCCCAAGTCAGAAAATTATGTAAATCCTAACTTTGGTTATGTCAGAAGAGCCCAAATCAGAGATCAGTCAAGCAAGAAAAAATTCTGTTGAGCAACAACCTCGAGAGAGTCAAATAACCAGTGCATGACCTACCATGTAAATTATCTCAGTCACATGTGGATCATTGCTAGATAAAAAATTAACCCACATTGTCACACTCAATCTTGTTTTGATCCATTAACTTTTTCATTGATGTTCATCTGAATTCCACAAACAATTTAAATTGGAGGAGTAACTTTGTTCACAGTGTTCAGTGTCGGTCGGGAGCTTGGAGCTCTATTGCTCATTTAAAAGCTGTTCATTTAAAGGAATTGTATCATGCTATTTTAAGCTTTCCACAGTAAATTATAAGCATGTTATAGGCATGTTTACATATCAAGGGTCTCAAACTCAATTTGCCTGAGTCTGGCGTGAGGCTGGGCCGCATTGTTTTTTTTCACGCTTGACTAAAAACTTTTAATGTTATTATATACAAGAAAAATAATTATCAAACAGTAATAAATACATAAAATTATAATAATGAAAACAATATTAATACAGCAGCCATAGAAAATTGAAGATTCCACATACACCGTAATTTCTGGACTATAAGCCGCTACTTTTTGCTCAAGTTTTGTACCCTGCAGCTTGTCATCCGGCGCAGCGTATCTATGGATTTTTCGTGATTTTTGTGATGAATTGATCACTTTTACATGCTCGTAAAAAGGCTGTGGACCGCTGTTGTGCGGCACCGCTTTGCTGGACGGAGGGATATGTGACACGGATACTGGGGAGAAGAGTGGTGTTTTGATTGCATGTCCATCCGCCGGGCAAATAATGCCGTGTAATTGACACAAAGAAGAAACAGAACGAGCTTAAGACGGACATTACTGAAGAAAGGAAGATTTTATACACAAACCCTCATTATGGGGGACAAAAAAAAATGCATATCATGTCGCTTTTAAGTTAAAGGCAGTCGATTTGGCTCTTAACATAGGAACTACAGCTGCACATGCACTGTAGAGGTTACTTCCGGTCACTAGGGGGCACTGGGCTATTGTTGATGACATTTCGTTGCGTCGCCCTTTTCTTTCTTTATTTTCTGGTCACGTCTACTCTGGAGTTGTATGTGTAGCTCGCTAGTTGAATGTAACTTAGCGCTTTGTGCATGAATACATTTTTTGTTGGTGCGGCTTATAATCAGATGCGGTTTATAGTCCAGAAATTACGGCAGTTGCTGACTAGAGAAATTTATTATTATTTACATTCACATGTCGGTATTAACAGTTCTTTAACCTTGGAAGGAACATTGTTCTGAACATGGCTTCTGCCTACTTCTTGCTGCTAGAGACCCGGCAGCGCTTCCTCTCGCATAGCTGAGCCACGTTTGGTGTGAGGGAGGAAGCAGTTGAGACCCTCAGTAGGGCTTGAAGATGCTCATTAGTAAGGCTGGACCTGTACTTGGACTTAACTGAAATTTAAGGTAGAAAAGAGCTTTTCATACCTCTACTTACAAACTTCCGCGATCGGGTTTGTAAGGAGAAACATTTGTAAGTAGAAGCAACATTGTCAATGTAAAAGCAAATACCGTATTTTTCGGATTAAAAGTCACTCCGGTATATAGGTCGCATTAGCCATAAAATGCACACTAACGTGAAAAAAAACATATATAAGTCGCTCCAGAGTATGAGTCGCATTTTGGGGGAAATTTATTCAACAAAATCCAACACCAAGAACAGACATGAACGAGCAACAACAGGCTAAACCAGGGGTGGGCAAACTTTTTGACTTGCGGGCCGAATTGGGTTCTAAATTTTGACCGGGGGGCCGAACCAGGAGCAGATGGATGTAGTGTTTGTGTGAAGTAATATAAACGACCTGTAAAGGTCATTGCATAAAAGGTTTTGGCCTTTAGTAGGTAGTAAAGCATGGATATTCCCCAAAAAATTTTTGAAAACAAATGCATTTATTAACAGCATTAAAAAAAAAAACATCCCTAAAAAACTGCTATCAGTGATTCTCATAAAATACGACACTGTTATTATGAATAACAGTCTCCATCACTTCAGTGCCTGCAGGTCAGATTAATGAAAGATGTTTATCTTATGAGATCACATCGAACGGCAAACATTCTGACCAAATATATCATCTTGAAGAATCGGTGAAAGCATACATCCAAATAAAGTAATCAAAACGGCAACACGGTGAGGGGTATCTGAAAATCAGAGCAGAGTTTTAACTCACAAACACCTGGTAACAGAGGTGAGGAAACGGGAAACACTTCCTTAAAGTAAGCCTTAAGAACTTTACAGGTTAAGATTAGTCACAAACAGGTGGTGCATCAATGTCCTTGAGCATCCTGCATTGTTTGAAAATGAAATGAGAATTGTCGCTAGTTTCAATCCCTGCTATTTGTACAGATCATATTCAAAATGCATTTTTTTACAACAAACTTGAAAGCCTCCCCTTCATTTTCAGTGGGAACAGTGTTGTTGGTCTCCCTTTTTTTGCTAGTGTGTTATAGTCTGGAGTAAAATTTGTTGTGGCAATTCTTAGAAGAGATCCGAGGTGTTGGTCCGTTTACCTAGATCTGTGACGGGTTGATGTTGATGTTCATGTGGCTGAACGTCACGTCGCGTACGTCGAGCCAAATTGGCCACTCTTTTTAAACACTCGGCACTCAGTGTCCACCTTGCTTTTCCTTGGGCGACTCATTTTAATGGAAGGATTCCAGGGGAAGGTTTGTAGGTGGCTTTAGCGTAAAACTGTATCCGAAAGCTCGGCGCGCAAATTACAAGAATGCTGTCGTCACAGCCCACGCTCTAAATTTAGCACTGATACAAATAGAGCGCGAGTGCGCCATTTCCATACTAATGAGTACGTACACGCACTTGTGAGTGTGCACCGAGCTTTCTGACACGGCTTCCGGTAGTAAATGCGCAGGCGAGTCGTTCCCCATCTACTGGGGAAACGCAGTCATTGCAGGCAAAATGACCCAAAAAAAAATGTTTAATAATACAATTTATGTAGGGTTGGCGGGCCGGATTAATCGGTCCCGTGGGCCGGATGTGCCCCACGGGCCGTAGTTTGCCCATACCTGGGCTAAACGATAGGTATGCTAACGTGACATAAACACAAACGAAGAGCTGAGAACGGGCCTGACGTAACATTCAGAGTTATTCAAAAAGCTATGACATAAATAACACGTTTATAAAACCATCTGTGTCACTCCAATTCATTAAATCCATCGATCGTCCTTTATGTCAACAATGGGTGCGCGCCGCTGGCGGCGCTTGCACTTCAAAATATTCCACAGGCCCATATAACGATATATTAATTATATATCAAATAACTACTATATAAGCAATAATATTATCAAACCATCTGTGTCACTCCAAATCATTAAATCCATCGATCAAATTCCTCGTCCTTGTCAACGCCGCGCGTGCGCCTTGACGTCAGCCTCGTCGTTATTCCACAGATCTAGTATATAACTATATTGTAGCGTTAACAAAGTACAAGGAAAGACGTGGGTTTGGTAAACGGCTCTTTATTTAACAAAACAAGAGTTCAACGAGCCAACAACTACTGAACTGTAACGATAAAAACATATACAAGTTGCTACACAAAATAAAATATATAAAATAACTATAACATAAATAGTTAACCGCCACACGGCCCCTAGCACCGGCGTGGACTTCCAGGTGTGTGGCGGCGTGGACTTCCATCCCCAGAGGTGGCACTTCCAGCCACAGAGGTGGAAGAAAGCTCCATAGAATAGGACCGGGCGTGAGTAAAAGCCATGTCCGAGCCCCATCCACCGTCCTCGGACAGCCAGCCGGCCGAGCGCCGGCCCACGACTTCCATCCACGGAGGTGAAAGAGAGCTCCGTAGATTAGGACCGGGCGTGCGTAAAAGCCATGTCCGAGCCCCATCCACCGTCCCTGGACAGCCACCCGGCCGAGCGCCGGCCCCCGACTTCCATCCACGGAGGTGAAAGAGAGCTCCGGAGTAGGACCGGGCGTGCGTAAAAGCCAAAATATTTTTTCAAATTTTCTGTGTCACTCCAAATCATTAAATCCTTCAAACTCTTCGTCCTCAGTGTCATTTACAAACAAAGCCGCTAATGATGCCGGTAGTACGTGGGGCCCTTCGTCATCTTCGTCATCTCGTGATCGAATCTTTGACCTCTATGTAAACAACCGCTGTGCCGCGGTGTGCAGCGCTGCTGACGTCACTTGGAATTCAAATTACAGTAATCACTTGCTACATCGCGGTTCGTTTATTGCGGTTTCACTTGTTTTGTTTTTTTTAATTTTGAAAATTTATGAAAAAATTCACATATAAGTCGCTTCTCAGTATAAGTCGCCCCCCAACCCAAACTATGAAAAAAAACGCGACTTATAGCCCAAAAAATACGGTAATGCATGCCAAACTATCCCAAAAGTAACACTTTTTGCCCTATTACTCCGTGTAAAACACACAGAAAACTAAAACAACAGTTTGATTTTTGCTTTTTCAAACCAAACAGGTTCCCCCCAACCTGTTCTAATTTTCTACACTTGCTAAAAATACCCACGAGAAGACACAAAAAGTCAAATGAATAGATTATTGTATGCTTCCACAAACTCCTCCTTGCAATGTGCTCATGTACTCGTCATTACTTTTTGGTGCTATTAATGAGTTTTCCGACTGTGTGAGTGGTGATTGAACGCAAGTGGGAACTTAAAAAAAATAAAAATAAAAGGAGCCTAGCTTTTAAAGACGGAAATTGACAAATATGGAAGCGTGTTCTTCATGTTTTTATTGTAAACAAGCTGGTTCTCTCTGCCACACTGCAATAGCTTCTGCCTTTCACTCAATGCGTGCATGCTACTGCAGCAGGGAATTTTCATGGGGACACCTACTTGACGTACACATGCCTTTGCCATGCTCCTTTATAATTTCGAGTTTTATATCGATAGTCTTAGGAGACTATATTATATTTGTTTTTACACTACTAACGCACCGAGATGAACAGGGAATGGCAGAGTGGCTGGTGCTTTGGTTTGTCGAAAATTGGTTCGTAAGTAGATGCAACAAAATCACAAGGCTCCGTTTTGTATCTTGAAAAGTTCGTAAGTATATGTGTTCGTAAGTCAAGGTACCACTGTATGTGCTCCCAAAAAGACACATTCAAATCAGCACGGCACACAACCATTCCGATCAAAATCGCAGGCCACACTAACATTAAACTTTCATATTAGGACAAGGGCGACAAACTATTGTCCTAATTGGCCACAATTAGCTCCCGGGCCGCGGGTTTGAGGCACAATGAAGGTCTAATTTCATATGAAACACGAGTTATTTTGGTGGCTCTTTTCCTAACTGAGATGCAAGACACCTGGCTCACCAAAACCCCACCTAGACTCAGGTTCCTTGACCGCCCACAAAGTCGGACATCTCAAAATTACATTAAAAAGAAAAAGCTCATTTAATTCACCAAACAGCAATGAGTACCTTTTGAGCAAATTGCAACATTTACATGGATAATTTATTTGATGCAACAGAACAGTTGTCCGTCAACTCAAGTTGCAGGCACAGCTGCTTTGTGAAACTGGGCGTGTGTTTAGCCTGCAGGGGTGATAAATAATGGCTCGGCACATTATGACATCACACAGTGAGGACCCGGTCATTTTCTTGGGTTGATCAAGGCTAGTGCTTGGAGAGGAAGAATGACGAGTAATGTTCCAAGATGAATGAATGGATGAAAACATGTAATTGAGGAGCGAGCATTTTCACAAGACTAAAAAATCAAAATAGTCGAGTCAGTATGATATGGCTCCTTTAACCGGGACTTATCAGATCAGAGCACGTTTAGTACTTCGTTGGGATTGCAAGTGGTTAAAAAAAATACTTCAGGATTTGACTCGTTCTCCCCCTTTTTTGTCTTGGCCTGAAGATCTTCAATGAGGAGTATGCAGTCTTGTACCTTGACCAAGGAGGAGCCTTAGTTGCAATAAGACATACTCCACTTCCCATCAGGCACTTGTGGTGAGTCATAGTGAGAGAAATGCACCATGATTCATTCCTATAAAGTATTAAGTTCATCAAACAAAAACTAATGAGTTTATCGTCTAACCAGGAGACCTTATTTTAATAGAGTGAACACCTTTCAAGGCTCTAGACTAGGTAATCTGCATTGGACAATCATTTGATTGCACCTTCCTGTCTTCAAATTTCTAGAATCTAACTACCCCTGATCAATCTTCATTTGGGCGTACCACCTGAGCCCTGTGAAGAATTGGAAATAAAGTAATTAGACAATTTTTAGGGTCATTAGCTTGTGCACACAGTGTGGGTCCCAAATGTAATTGATGTTTGTGCTCCCAGGTTAAGCTTTGATGAAGGACGGCAGTGGAACAAGTACAGCTTCACCAATACTCCTTTGTTCGTAGATGGTGTGCTGGGAGAGCCGGGGGAAGAGACACTAATCATGACGTGAGTGAAGACTTGTCATCACAGAAATCCATCCACCACACATCACAACAAACTACAAACATGTTTGTCCTATGTGTTAGCCCCCAATAATATGTTTGCATCTGTTTCCACGACATCCATCATTCCTCACTGTTCTCTTTTCAAAAGATACAAGGTTCCTCTCAAGGTCTTGGCAACTTCCAAACTGTCCCAGTTTATGTTCACAAGGGACCCAAGCAATGACAAACAGCAACAGCACAACTGTACATTTGAAGCCCACACAAAAGTCATTGATGTGGTCCTGCAAAATTTCCTTTAAAAAGTTTTGACTGCATGAAAAAGAGGGTAGCTCTGAGGCAACAACTTACTGTGTACAAAACTACAAAAGAGAGCCATCATCTTGTGTTCTTTCACAATACAATTACAATAGCCAGTGTGTGAGTGTGATGTATGGCATTGTCGAACATTGTAGATTGCAGAAGGGCATAATCTGGCTGGGATTCTAATGGTATGGCGTCAATGTATAAGAGCATCACAGAAGACTTGGCAGGGAACAACTGGAGTGAACAAACAGAAAATGTCCCATATTCTCATCATAGAAAAACACAGGTGGTGACAATTTTGATGGGTTTCAACTGAAAGTGGTTTTCCAGCGGTGCCTCTGCTCCAAAAACAAAAACACACAAATGTATAATTAATCCATCTGTTATCTTATTCTTAATTTAGTTTTAGTCTGGATGGGGACACATACATGACAAGGTCCATTTACATTTCAGTAACTATTTGTCTGGTTGTTAACTGCTTAAATGTTTTCTAATTTTTGTTTACATTTTCTTTTTTTTCTTTTTTTTTCTTTTTTACAAATTTTAAATCTAAATTCTTGAGCATGACAAGAGTAGTCAGTTTCTCAAGGGAATACATAGGGTTACAGTCACTCAAATATGAAATAGGAGTCTTTTGCTCAAGACTGTCCTAAGAACTACACTTAAATAGGATGTCATTTATTATTTGCGATTTTATGTAATTCGAATGGGAGTTTTTGCTGATCACTCACATCTTGAAGTAGTTTATTTTGTCTTAAAGTAATGGACATCATCATGTATCTAGTAGATAGTATCTACCTAATTATTTGCCCAATACCACTATTGTCAGAGTCTGTAACAGTGGGAAAGAAGACACTTTTTATATACAGTTTTTTTTTCTCACAGGATATTTGGCCACGTCAGTCATCGCTCGGAGTGGCAATTGGTTAAAATAGACTTCAGGTCTATCTTCAGCAGGAGATGCTCAGAGGCAGATTATCAAACGTGGCACCTTCACGATCAGGTATCATACCAGCACAGGAATACTGATTTATAGTCGTGAGCCATAGTACATGTTCTCAACTCACCCGGGCTTTCCAGATCAGGCTAAAGCAGTAACAAATGCATTCAAATGAGTGCATGTAATACCTCAGACTGTCCACTTTCGTAGATGGTTAATTTCTTGAAAATAATCTGTAATACAATATACAATTAAATGATTTTTGTGATATTTGCAGTTTCTCGTCTACAATATTTTGTCAATTTCAAATTCAGTGTCAATTTATTGCTAGCAATTTGTATTTTATTGTTTTTGAATGTATTCCTGTTCACCCGAAAGAAAAGCAATTTTGCATTTTGTTCATGTACTCTACCGATTCGCAACCAAATTGTGGGACCTAAAAACCAAGGTAGGGACTGTAGTGTGATTTTTAGGGTAACAATTGATCTCTAGCGATTAGGCCTCTTTATCACAGGTTCTTCAGGAACGCAAAAGCCATATGTTGTTTTTTTCTTTTTTTTCAATGCTTTCTCTTTTATTACAAGTGACATTCAATAAGGAATTGAATTGGGTTAAATGCATCAATCAAGAGAATAATTCTTGAAATAAGATACACTGGATAGGATAGGATTCGATAGGATAGGTTACAATACTTTTAGACAGTAACTGAGTTTGAGAAAACAAACACTCACTGACTGCTGCATATTGTAGACCTGTACAATCAAATAAAATGAAAGAAATTTGATCAATTCTGTAACTTATGTGATTGTAATCTTGTGAGAGATGGAATACACTGTTCAGACACAGATCATTGTAGGTCTGATTGAAAGCTGTTCATAATAGTATTGGGCAATGGATTTAGGAACTGTCTTCACTTTTTTAAATGGAAAAAATACAAAGCAGCGTGTTGCTAAACGTTTCACCATCAACTCTCACAATGTAGACAGATACCCTGGACTGTGATTTCCAATGTTGAGCTCTCTAAACGCTAAACATGCATACAGTCACATCTGATATGTGCTCTATTTAAAATATTGTTTCTGTATACACAGGAAGCCATCAAACTGATCACACCTGAAGCCAAACCGGATACTTGTTTTCCTTTTCTATACTTAGCTCTTTTTCATTGAGGCATCCACATGCTCAGACTGCTAATGATTTGAAATGTAACACATAACAGATTTAAACCAATACCTTTCTTTTACATTGATTTTCAGTCAATCACACTTAGCAGAATATTGTGCTTAAATAAAGCTGTGCAATGGAAAGAATGCACAAAAATACTGTAACTCAAAATGCAATACATCTTTATTTAAATAGCATTTTCACAACAGCTGTTGCCCTAACAAAGCACTTTACAGAATGAGGCACAAGAGGTGTGTACAGATGTTTAGCATAGCACAGCATAATCCCAAAACAGATATGCAAGCCATTCTACAGTGAATATTAACGATGCAAATGTGCAATTCCTCATGGTGTACATGAATGGTTTCCGCAAATGTTTTATGACAGATGTGACAGTTGAAAACCTCTTTTATGCATCTTTCACCTAGGCATTTATTTTTACCCACAGGGAGAGCCCTGCCTGATGGGAGTGAAAAGAATCTATAGAAAGTTGAAGCCCACATCCAGGTGTGTTATGGGAAAGCTGTATTCAGTCTCAATGTCATCAGGTCCTTGTGACTGCACAGAGGCTGACTTTGAATGGTAAGCTTTTTGATGAATAATTCATTTTCTTGAAAATATTATTGTTATTATTCTTTTCTTTTTTTTACTATTCACAGCAGTAGTAGTAAAAAAGAAATTGGAAGCAACTAAGCTTTTGTGGAGCAATTACAAGTAGTTATGGAGTTATGGCGTTTGACTCAAATAATTCTGCGCGTGCCTTGAACCCGGACCTATGGATTTACTTGGAACTACTTTTACGTCTAGTCATAGATTTTAACATTTTTAATGGTATGATGTCTTGTCTGTCATGTTTGGAAGTTACTCTGCATTATGAATAGTGAATTGAAGCTTGAGTTCAAGAAAATCACAACTAAAATCGAAATTGTAATATTTGGCAGAAAAATGGCAATGCATATCTTTACTTAAAATTCATCCATCCATCCATCCATCCATCCATCCATCCATCCATCCATCCATCCATCCATCCATCCATCCATCCATCCATCCATCCATCCATCCATTTTCTATACCACTTGTGCCCACGGGGGTCGCGGGCGTGCTGGAGCCTATCCCAGTAGTCATTGGGCAGTAGGTGGGGGACACCCTGAACTGGTTGCCAATTATTTAGCCTTAATTCACACCCAACACCTCATCATAAATTGACTGGTGACTAGTCCACTTGTCAGCTGCCCATGTCCAAGATGTCATTACTAACCGTAGCTTTGTTCGAAGCAAAAGTTAAACATTTTCAACCAGCTTCTTTTCTTCCACCCTGTACCTGCAAGTCCACAGATTGAGGCAGCTCCTCACACCATCACACCATTTTTGTTTCTTTCTGTCTTCTTTCTTTTTTTTTAATCACGAAGCACAATAACTTAAATCTGGAATGACTCCACATTTGCATCTAATCAAGTCAAGTCAAGTTTATTTGTACAGCCCTAAATCACAAACAGTCTCAAAGGGCTTCACATAGACAAAAATTGACAATTATTCTCAAAGCATCCCCTGATCTTAAGCTCCCAAAAGGGCAAGGAAAAACTCAAAAAAACCCTACCAGGGGAAAATTAGAAACCTTGAGAAGGGACCAAAGATAGAAGGATCCCCCTTTCAGGATCACCAGGTTGTAATGGATGCAGAGAAGGGCACAAGTAATACATAATATGAAAATCAATGAAAAAAATGGATGTCGGATGTGCCCTCGATTGTCCTGGCAGTGTCTACAAGGAGGTCGAGCTGCAGTTTCCTCATCTTGAATTGGTCCCCGAGAATCCAGCTAGCCGCTATCAGCTTTTGCGCGACCTAACCCTCTCCCCAGCCAGGGAGGGGGCTGGGTGGGGAGAGAGAACAAAAACAAACTCCGGCCAAATCGGCCACGACAAGTTAGTTAAAGGCCATCTCATAGACATGTGCCTTTAAACGTGTCTTAAATGTTTCTACTGAGGTAGCAGTTCTAATATCCATTGGCAGGGCATTCCAAAGCTCTGGAGCCCGAATAAAGAATGCTCTAGAACCTGCAGACATTTTCTTGGCCCTCGGTGTAACTAAAAGACTAGCGTTTTGCGAACGAAGGTTACGAGACGGAACATAAGGAAAGGTCGACGAGATATGAAGGTGCTAAGCCATGCAGTGATTTATAGGTTAGTAGAAGAACCTTGAAGCCACATCTTAAATGGACCGGGAGCCAATGTAAGTTGGCTAATATTGGGGTAATGTGATCAAATTGTCTTGTCCGTGATAGCAGCCTCGCAGCAGCATTTTGTACTAACTGTAGACTTTTGATGAGGGACTTAGGAAGACCAGAGAATAATACATTACAGTAGTCCAGGCGCGACGTGACGAACGCATGTGTAATAGTTTCCGCATCCCCGGTCGAGAGGATCGGACGAATCTTTGCAATAGTACGAAGGTGAAAAAACGCAATTCTTGTTATATTCTTAATGTGTTTTTGAAAGGAGAGTGTTTGGTCAAATATTACCCTGAGATTAGTTACAGTATCACTCTGAGTGATAGTACAGTTATCTATAGTTATAGTGGTTTCCTTAAATACGTGTTGATAACGAGTAGGACCAATTATCAACATCTCAGTTTTATCTGGGTTAAGACGAAGTTGAGAGACATTCATTGCTTGATCTCCGCAAGGCACGCCTCAAGATTCCCGCGGATCCGTCATCGATAACGGCATATATAATTGGGTGTCATCCGCGTAGCATTGAAAATTAATATTATATTTACGTATTATGTCCCCAAGTGGAATCATATAAATATTAAATAAAATCGGTCCGAGTACCGATCCCTGTGGGACACCACACGCAACATTATAGAGCTCAGAGGACGTATTGCCATGGACCACTCGGTGTGTCCTGTCTGATAGATAGGAATAGAACCAGCCTCGTACTGACCCTGAAATACCAACACAACTTTTAAGACGCCCTAATAAAATATCGAAGTCTACAGTGTCCAAGGCAGCACTAAGATCGAGTAGTAACAATACAGACGACGTATTTGAATCCATAGCTATGAGGAGATCATTAGTCACTTTAGCAAGTGCTGTCTCTGTGGAATGATTAGCTCTAAAACCAGACTGAAAAGAGTCATATCGATTATTAGCGACGATGTAATCAATAAGTTGCTGCGCTACTACTTATTCAAGAAGTTTTGCTATAAATGGGAGGTTTGAAACTGGCCTATAATTACTGAGACAGTCCGGGTCAAGATTTGCTCGCTTAAGTAACGGTTTAATAATAGTGGTTTTAAAGGCTGTTGGCACTATCCCAGAGGAGACAGACACATTGATTATATTTAAGACGGACGGTCCTAAAATTGGAAATAATTCTTTAAGTAGTTTGGCTGGAAGCGGGTCGAGTAAACATGTTGTTTGTTTAGCCGCACTAACCAACTGTGCTAGCCTTTCAAGGGACACGCTTTTAAAATTTGAGAGGGTTATTGCATGATCCCCAGAGCTAGTAACCGGCGGAGCGATTGGAATGGTATTCTTGATCTCGTCCCTAATGGACTCAATCTTTTGAGCAAAACATTTCACAAACTCGTCAGCTGAGTGGAAGGAGCTATCGGGGGTCGGCTGGCATAGAGTTAGCTTTGCCACTGTATCAAATAGGTATTTAGGATTGTTTTTATTGAGATTAATGACTTGCGAAAAATAACGAGTTTTTGCTAAGATAAGCGCATCTTTATATTTCAGGAGGTTGTCCTTCCATGCCTGATGGAAAACCTCAAGTTTGGTTAAACGCCATCTGCGCTCATGCTTTCTACATAATTGCTTAAGCATACGTGTTTCATCTGTGAACCACGGAGTTGGCCATCTACGGCGAGTTTTCAGACGTAGCGGCGCCACAGAGTCGATGGCTTTTAACAATGTCGCATTGAATTCATTTGTAAGATTATCAATAGAGCCGCTGTATGCGAGAAATATGGCGGTTGCCGGCGACAGTAACTCAGATAGCGCAGTTGCAGTCATGGAGTTAAAATTACGGCTGCTATAATTCTGATTGCTCTCTTGTCTTTGACAAGGAACTAAAATTTCAAATTTTATTAAGAAACCATTTTATTTTATTAACCAGCTCAGTGGCCTAGCAGTAGAGTGTCCGCCCTGAGACTGGAAGGTTGTGGGTTCAAACGGCCGGGTCATACCAAAGACTATAAAAATGGGACCCATTGCCTCCCTGCTTGGCACTCAGCATTAAGGGTTGGAATTTGGGGGTTAGATCACCAAATGATTCCCGAGCGCGGCACCGCTGCTGCTCACTGCTCCCCTCTCCCCAAGGGGATGGATCAAAATCACATGGGGATGGGTTAAATGCAGAGGACAAATTTCACCACACCCAGATGTGTGTGTGACGATGATCATTGGGACTTTAACTTTGACTTTAAATGATCAGACAAAACAGTAGTGTATGGCAGTACTGCTATATTTGAGGTTGCTAGTCCACGGGATAATACCAGATCTAAGGTATTTCCATTCTTATGCATTGCTGCCTGTACGGCTTGCGTAAAACCAAACGTATCGATTAAAGTCTGAAACGCCGAAGTCAGTGGTTCTGACGGTAAATACATGTGGATGTTGAAATCACCCATGACAATTATATTATCTGCATTTGTCACTAGATCAGCCACCAATTCTGAAAATTCATCCAGGAAGCCAGAGTAAGCCCCAGGTGGACGGTGAATAACAGCAAGATAAAATGACGGTAAAGCGGTGGATCGGACAATGAGAACTTCAAATGTTTTAAATACGTTAATTGAACGAGGCCTAAATCTAAGCTCAGAATTTGAGATGAGGGCGACACCCCCACCCTTTTTTCGAGGACGCGCCACATGCGAGCTCACAAAATTTGGAGGCGAGGCCTCGTTAAGCGACAACAGTTCATTAGGTTTTAACCAGGTCTCGGAAAGACCAAAAACGTTTAGATTATGTTCCGTGATAAGGTCATTAACGAGAACTGCTTTCGTATGAAGCGATCTAATATTCATAAAACCGAGTTTAAGTGTAATCGGTCGATCAGGGTGCGTATCTATCGAAGGATTTTTAAACGGGATGTGAGTAAGATTGTGTTCTCTAGGCCTGACATCACCTCTCAAAAGTTTATTAGCGCGGTGGGACCAAACGACCGTGGGAATTTGATGGTGAATATTTGTTACACATGTGAAGCTATCTAAACCAGGCACCGTTTCATCAGCAAGACCGGTCGGGGTGGAGTGATTGGATTTGTCTACTACCCCAGTAGAAAGTGTGTTTATGTGTACTGTAGCACTATTCAAACTGTCGCGCTCTAGTCTACACGAGGAGCTATGTGCATGCTGAAAGTCTAGCCTAGCGCTAGTTAACTTCAACTTAACAGACTCCAAACCCATCCTCACAGGTGATCTAATCACCTGTGCCCTGGCCTGCTCTAAAGTGACCTGTCATGAATGGCTCAAACAGTAATCTATATTCCTAGAAAGAGTGAAGGCGCCTTCACGGTTAGGGTGAAGGCCGTCCTTCCTCAGCAGGTCGGGGCGGCCCCAGAAGGAGGACCAGTTATCTATAAAATACAGTCCCTGCTTTTTACAGAACCCAGACTAGTCTACTAAACCTCTCATCAGTGCCTCTCCCAGGCAGGGGGCCAGAGACAAATACTCGATGCCGACTCATCTTTCTGGCGAGATCACAAGTCCTCGCTATGTTTTTCTTTGTGATTTCTGATTGTCTCATCCTAACATCATTGGAGCCGACGTGTATCACTATGTCCGAGTAGCTAGTGTTGGTGGAACTACGCTGTTGACTAGGCCTATTGCGAGTCAGCTCCCTACGATTAGCTTCTATGTCGGGTGCTCTGCCCTCAGGAATACACATTACCGTGGCTGGATTTTTAAGCGTAATATTTCGGGTAATGGAGTCACCTATGACCAAAGTGCGAGGGCCAGTAGACCGAGATGACTTTGGATGGCTATGCGTCTTACCTGGCTCATCGCGATTAGCAAGCCGCTTGGGGCTAATGCTAACCGGGCTAGCGGGCTGACTACAGCCCGCGTCTGTGTTCGCCACATCTGCTGTTATCGCACTATTCTGCTCTAATTAGATTAGATTTTTGTTTATTTCTTTCTTTTCTTTCTTTTTTTTAATCACGAAGCACAATAACTTAAATCTGGAATGACACCACATTTGCATCTTTGTGCTCGTCAAAATTATTAGGACGATTCATTTTCATTTTAGTGAAAGACTGCTGTTGTACCATTAGATTATTACTCAACACAAGTGCAGAACAGTGACTGTAATTTTATTACTTATGAACACAAATTATATATTTCATTTTTCCTGTGATTTTTCAATACTAACAGAATACTAAATCGGATGTACTCTTTTTGGATTACATTGTATCTCAGTTAGCAAATATTTTGGAAGAGCTAGCCCTTTTCACACTGGCTTCCCTGGAAATTGGCATATCAGAGGCATAGCAGAAGATTTATTTCAGACAGAGCGCACCATACATGTCAAAAGTGCAGGTTCATGCATCGGTTGCAGCTTAACCAATTAAGATAAGTACAGTTGTGTGGCAACGTCAGCCGATAGTGATGATTACCTTCCACCCTTTGGACGTGGCTGCCGTTATTCTGCCTCTGTTACACCAATGGCTACTACAACTAGGGCTGCACCAATACTACTATTGATGCTGGTGCCAATACTTTGTCTCTGCTTGTACTCATAAAAATGCTCTTATACTGACACCCAATACCAGCCTTACTGCTAATTCGACCTCGAAAGCATAACGAATAGCATTGATTTGGCAGTATTATCCTGATATACGTAGCAACATATGCAGAAAGCTGCTATAACGACATTCACAGGCATACATTATTTCTACTCTGCAACAAATCAGTTCTATTCATGAAGCCTTACCACAAATTCTTAGTGTTTTGAACGAAATCTGATTGTGTGACTAAAAAATGTTATTCGAGTGAAACTTATGCCATGTTCACGAAAAGGGTGTTTTTTTTGTTTGTTTTTTTAACAAATACGCATTTTCATCCCTTATCCTAAACCGACCTTATACACACGACAAATTTGTGAGATTTCTTTTTTGGATAATGGTGTTGTCTGTGCTTGGATTCCTACAGTGATTATGGCTATGACCGACGAACTGATGGCAAGTGTACTCCTGCCTTTTGGTTCCATCCATCAGCGATGTCCCGGAGTTGCCCCACAGGGATGACCTTCCTGAACAGCACTGGGTAAACACAGGCTGCGAACTGATTCACATGCTGTTGTTAAATGTGTTGCTCAACCTACATTCAAGTTGAGGGATATGGGGGCTGTGGGCTATAAAGTGATCCCTCGCCACTTTGCGCTTCATCTATCACGTATTTGCTACTTTACGGGTTTATAAGTGATGGGAGAACAGCATTTAAATATCAGCTGATAGTGCGCGGCGTACTTCTGAGCAATGCGCATCACTGAGGACGAGAAGCGAGGCAGCCAGCCTGTCACGAATGAGACAGGACAGTCATGTGCAACACGGACTCTTCATTTAGGGAAAAGAGAGGCTGGAATACCAGCAGAGCAGGTGTACAAGGCGACTGACGAGCCGGGTCGAGCAGGTCAGCGAGCTCCCGTCGTGGTGGCAAACACGGGCAAAGAAAGCTTGTGGTCGGGAACAGGCAGAAGCTTGGCCCAGAGTCCATTTTGTTACACAGCATCACAGGCAAGCAGGAATCAGGTGGCAGGCGTACGTGTGTCAAAACAGACGAAACGTCGAGGACTGAGGTATATACACGCCCTAATCAGCGGGTAACATGGGACTGGTGGAGGCAATCAGCACGCGCAGTTACGTACTGGCCAGCAGGGCGTGAGCGAGAATGTGACACAGCCGTGCACGAAGGAAAAATGCACCGTTGTGCATAAAGAGTCAGAACAGCTCTCTCTCTCTCTCTCTCTCTCTCTCTCTCTCTCTCTCTCTCTCTCTCTCTCTCTCTCTCTCTCTCTCTCTCTCTCTCTCTCTCTCTCGATAATGCTCGACTCTATGCCTTTCTCATTGAAAGCCCTTTCACTTCCTGACAATTATCATTTTTGCTTTTCCCTGTTTTTGTGGACCCTCACACGCGCACTAAGCCTGCTGCAAGTGTAGGCAAGAACTCTAATTTACTTGAGTTTTTGTTTTCTCAACCGACAATCACCCTACCAAGTGGCAGGTTAGCTGTGACAAACCGACTCTCCGGAGCTAGTGTGTGAAATATGTGTGTTTGGGTCAAAATATTAACTTAATCATTATTTTGGTAAAAAACCACACTTTTTTATTGTAGCACCCCTTCATATTTTAAAATGTCATTTTCCCTCTAGCAATCCAAACTTGAGATGATGTCGTTAGAAGAGAGCAGTAGTTATGGGACATTCCTTCCTAGTCTCGAATAATTGTCAATACAAAATCATACATCATTTTCCCTTTAGCAATCCAAACTTGAGATGATGTCCTTAGAAGAGAGCAGTAGTAATGGGACATTCCTTCCTAGTCTCGAATAATTGTCAATACAAAACCATACATCCGTACACCATACATATAATAATAATAATTGTATATTACTTCAATGCTACGTTTATTATTGTATGCTATTCACTTCGTCCAGGAGTGCCAGCTGGTCGTGGACAAGCTCACTGATTAACATGTCAGCATAGCAATGCGATTCCCGCGGCAAGATTTAGGAAGTCAACTGTTCATTTGGCAGCTGGAAGCTTGCAGCAGTATTTGAAGGCACTTTATTCTCGATTTAATTAAAGAAATGGTTGTATTTTCTATTTTTATTTAAAGAAAATTATATTCATTGTTACTCCTATTTTAGCATGCTTGTATTTACAAAATGTTGGCTTTGTAGATTTATGTTTTAAAAAAATAAATCAGTTCTGTATGTAATAAATATTTATGTTTTGGATGTCATCTTGTTTTGAAACTATTGCTTTCATGTATGTTTTCTGTCATCACACAGAAAGATGACACACAACAACAATGAGCTTGTTATACTGTAGTCTTTATAAATTTAACTTTTTTCCACATTTGCTCTATGGATTTGAAACTCATATTTTCCATAAGGATTTTTAAATGCATTCTGTGAGATAAATGCGGGCGTTTTTTATTTTACCGTATTTTCCGCACCATAAGGTGCTTTGGTCTAAAAGGTGCAGACTCAGTTTCCGGGGCTCTTTTGTATTTAATCCACACACAGGGGGCACCGGATTATGGTGCGCATGTATGCCATAATTTACGATAAAGAAAAAAATTAAACAGTGAGTGCGGTTGTACTTTATTCTAGTATTTAACCATGTACTCTACTGTACTCACATTATTGTTAAACGATATTCAGACGCAAATCCATCAAAGTCATCTCCTGGATCCGAATTAAACACTTGGGCAAATTTGCTATTAAACATTACAAATTCCCTCTCGTAATTGTCTCGTCATACCCATGTTTGTATTTTTTATTTTTCCCAAAACTAGTTACAGGAAGGTGGTCTCAAACAATTGTACAGATGGAGTCATTGTGGAATACACAGCCAAAAGGCAGCATTGTCCCATGCAAGCCCCCAAAGGACTTCACCTGGTCACCAGTGAGGGTACACTGTCAGCTGTGCTGGGCACCAATGTCACCTTTCTCGTCTTTCTGGAGCAGGTAACACTACGTTTTCTCAACTTTACAGACTCAATGAATACTGGATATTGGTGCAGTGCAGTTTGTCACTACTGCAAACGACATCCATGATGGTAATTATTTTCCGAGAAAAGTTCCAAAAACAAATATTTCAAATTTTCTGTGTAAACTGCAAGTTTTTCTCTTCAAAGTAATTTCCCTGGAGCCTCATGCACATTCTGAGCATTCTCTGCTTTGCCTTCATGCACTTCTTAAAGGATTATTCCAGAATCATCTGTAGCTCCGTTGTTGCATCAATTTTAAAATTGTCCACGTCGTCAAAGCAGGTCCCCTTGATGATCACTTTGAGTTTGGAAAAAAATATATCTCATTGATCCAGGGCAGGTGAGAAGAGAGGTTGCTCCAGCAGCTAATGTTCTTCTCAGAGAGGAAATGTTGGATGCTCAGGGTATTTTGAGCAGGTGCTTTGACATGGTGAGCAGCCAAACGATGTCCTGGCACAACTATAACCTCTTCTCACACACTGAACAAAGCAAATTCTGCAGCAACCCTTTTTAGACATGTTGATTGATTCTTTGGCTCTATCTCAAGAGTCTCACAGTGGGCAAAACTGCAACAAACGGGGCTGGACAACCAAGTGCAGCATGATGCAAGCTTTACTGAAATGATGGAAAGTGGAAACCTCGGCTAGTTTGACTGACAGGTAACTAGTAACTGACAGGTAACAGGAACGATTCTGGCGGAGAACGCAGTAGAACAAGTGTGCAGGGCAGCGGGGCGCAATGCGTAATCGTGGTCAGGGCCAAGCGGGTGGTCAGGACGGGCGGTGATCAGAACGTGGTCAAGGACGGGCAACCCGTCAGGACAGTCGTCGAGTAAAGCGTGGTCAAAAACAGGGAAGTGGGCAGGGCGGGCAGTGAGCAAAGCGTGGTCAAGAATGGGCAACTGGTCAGGACGGGCTGCGATCAGGTCAGTGCACAGACAAGGTTAGCAACGGGAGTCAGTGAAAGAGTCTTCCTCACTCTACCTTCCTTGCAAGAACCACACTGGAGGCAGTTTGCCCTTTTTAGCACTTGCAAGTAGAGAAAGCCTTCATCACCTTATATGATACAGAGGTGCTTGAAAGCAGTCTGACTTTCGCTTCTTGCAAGAGAATATTTGAGAGAAAGCAGGGTGGGGGTGCGCGTGAACATGTCTCCTCTGCAAACTGGTTAATCAGTGCAGAGCAGAGGGTCTTAGCTCTTTATTTTATAAGGTTGTGGAAAAAGATACTAGTGGAGCATTTTAGTTAACTAAGAAAGAATGTTTTTGAATCATTTGGAAAGTTTCAACAACTAAATGTGGAAAATTTCCGCAGGTCAAGGGAAGGTAGAAGGTTTTAACAAAGTTAATGATTCTTGTCAACATTCCAACATAATCATACGATCAAAATAATTTGTCAACAGTCAAACGGATAGAGCACAGTCATCTTACGAGTGGCATCACAGACAAACTGACAGAGAATATCTGGGAGTTCAGGGTTTAAATAGCGCTGTCTAACAAGCAGGAACAGGTCGTTAGCTGATTACGTGGCCGTGGCTGTTAACGACTGACGTCAAGGGGAAAAACTACTGGCTTGGTAGCAGGTGATGCAGGGATGTGAGAAAATCCCCTGAATGTGACAGATTTTTTTCTTTCACTGAATTGCTCTCACAGGCTTTGGTAATGTCAGATATATTGATTGTACGGGTATGGGGTTGTTTCTGCAGGGTACATGTGCCTGTTGCGCCTCCTACTGTGCCTTGGGTCAGCTGCAGGGTCGTCATCCGGGGACCACCGCTCATCTGAGTTTCGCTCACTTTAATCCCGGAACGTTTCCTGGTGGTGGAGCGGTGGCAGCGACGTCTCCCTGCCACCCCCTGCAGCTGACCCATTTTATTGCCTTGACCCCCAATCTTTATCCCTCCTCCTCAGCTACAGCTAGAAGCCTTCATTACCTTTCGGAGCTTAGCCCCGGTTGTTCCCACATGTCGAAGCAGCCTTGTCGTCGATGTGTCGTCGGTAGCCCCGACAGCCCACTTCTACAGGGTCGATGATGATGGACCAACCTGACTCTTTGCACTCGGCAGCCAGATCTGTATATTTGGCTGCTTTATGCTCGTAGGCAGCTTGTATTCCCTCCTCCCAGGAGATGGTGAGCTCTATGAGCATGGCAGATTTAGCAGTAGCAGCAGACCAAAGCACTGTCTGGCTGTAGTGAAGTGGTGGTGATTTCACGGGGGAACAGCTGTTTGAGGATGTCGGCCCTCATGTTCTAGTCCCTTGCCTGGGACAGGACAGTATGTTGGCCACGTCAGCTGGTGTCTCCGCTGCTTTACCCTGCCCTCACAAACCTGACAGGAAGCTCTTTGGCTGCAGATTGGTTGTTGGCCTCTTTTCTACTGCTCTCGAGAACTTCAGCCAGCTTCGTCAGGACTTGAAAACTTTTCCTGTCCATAAAATCAGGTTAAGCTCATTTCTCACGTCAGGATAATTAGCCCGATGCCCTGTCCTGACAATCGTAAAGTTTAGCAATTACCGTAATGGTTTAGTAATATAATCCCAACGAGTATTTCTGATGTTATCCATTTATCATAATTGTGTACATCTGTGTGTCGTATGTGTGTGTAAGAGGATGTTACCATAACAATTATAAACAATATGTAAGTGCCTCCTCCCCCCAGCTTGGGTCCATCTTATTTTGTTTCCAACATTGCAATCAGATGCTCACTTGAAACAGATGAAATGGACAGTTATTGCTGGTTTCAGTTAATCTAGCATGCATTCTGATACACTGCATTATCTAAATTCTATTTGCTAAGGTGGTTAAAGCAACAACAATAACATATTTGCTTTTAACAATAAGTTGATTTCAGTTCTTGTTTTAATTCTTAAAAAACTTGTGAAAAATTTGTGTGTCCTTGTGGCCACACTATTCTCCCAGTATTGCCCGTTGCAGGCCACGACGACAATGCTGGGGGGCATGATGGGCAAAACTGTGACATATGGTTATTGCTTCAGATACCTGAGTATGTTTCCCAACTGCCAAAGACTTGCCACAGAAGTCACAGTGTAAAAAACTTGGTAGACTGTGGAAAAAAGGGGTGAAAGGAAATTAACCTAACAGTACGCAATAGAGTGGATGAAAACTCAATGGGAAAAGGCTGTAGTAGGTCCGGAAGCTCCACTATCACCACACACACCAGAAGCACCAACAGTTATTTAACACAATTTATTTACTGTACAGTACTGTATTTTCTTGCTTGGCTCTGAACAAAGGGCTATGCTTCTTGCTCTGCTCCTGCTCCTCCCTATCTCCCGTCCAAGACTATCATGCCAATGAGGTCTCCACAACAACGAGACGATAAGACTAGCAAAGCAGCTGTGGACGCTCTGATACGAGCACACACACACACACACACACACACACACACACACATACACTACCCTTCTATCATCACTGCCGTTGTTGGACCCCCCGGGACAAAATCAGAGTTACAAATGCGCTCCTGGTCTGAGCTGCTAATCAGCCCAGTATTGTCACGCCCCTCACGTTCCACCTTCTCGGCCCACGACATGTTTTGTCTCAAGATCTGTTGTACTTATCCTTGATTGTATGCTGTGTGTGTGAGGATTTTTCTGGACTCAAAATACTCTCCATCAAAGAGGGTAGTTTGAACCCCAACTCTTCTCTTGTGTTCTCTTTCTGAGATCTCGGAGCACTGTTGCGGCGAATGCCGGCAGGCCTGTACGCATTGTCTCCCCTTTTTGGTCATTGTTTTTCATGTTTGTTGTGCCAATTGAGATATTAGGTATGTCTTGTTGCCTGGTAACAGGAAACGACAATAAAGCAGATTGATTGATTGATTGATTGATTGATTGTTAGATTTCATTCCATACTTAAATACATAATTATTATAACAACAAATAGATCAACGTCGCCATCAAGTGGCAAAAAACAGAACTGTAACATGTATTCCAGTTGAGAGATAAACCTGATGGGTTAATTTGTCTACTGGGAAAAAGAAATGCCCCTGCAAAATTTGCATTTGATTTTGTATGATCACATTAGATTTTTCAGGATGTGCTCTATAACATAACCCGTTACGCTATAAAATCTAGTGGACAGTCAATTCAATTAGGGCTGCTCGATTATGGATAAAAATCCTAATCATGAATATTTTTTTCAATATTGAAATCACAATTATTTACACCAGTGGTTCCCAAAAAATTCCATACCGGCTCGGTCGTCGCCCGGGTTAAAAAGGACCGCCTCTTCCGTCGAGGGCTGTCAGGGCGGGAGTGGAAAGTATGCTACTGATGGATCAAATAAGAGCATCCGTGCCAGGAACAACATTGTCATTGGCACATGGAATGTGCGGACCCTCAGGGGTATTGGGAAGTTGGAACAACTGGACCATGAAATGAAACGATACAGATGGAACATCTTAGGTCTATGCGAAGTGCGCTACAAGAATTTTGGAGAAAGAACCACACCAGAGAATCATAAACTCTATTTTAGTGGCAGAGAAGACCGCCATGAACATGGAGTAGGGTCCCTTGTTAACAAAGAGGTCACAGGGGCAGTAGTTGCATGCCGACCCATCAACAGCCGGATCATAACCATACGATTGAAATCACTGCCTTTCAACCTCACCATAATACAAGCGTATGCACCAACAACAGACCACCCAGATGAAGAAGTCGAAGACTTTTACCATCAACTACAAAAAGTAATTGACGAAACACAAAAAAAGACATATTAGTCGTTCAGGGTGACTGGAATGGAAAGATAGGAAAGGATGCCTTCAACGACTGGAAAAGTACATGTGGACCCTACTGTAATGACATCTCAAATGACAGAGGGCTGCGGCTTCTTGAATTTGCCAGCTTGAATGAACTTAAAATCATGAACACTCTGGGGCCACACAAGAAGTCAAGAAGAATGACCTGGCTCAGCCCAGGAGGACTTTACCAAAGCCAAATTGACTATATCATGATCCAAAAACGCTTCAAATCTAGTGTAAACATCGCAAGGACAAGAACATTCCCAGGAGCAGATATTGGAAGTGACTACAGCCTCGTAATGATGACCTTTTCCCTACGTCTGAAAAAGATCCAGAAAGCTGGGGGCACCAGACTAAAATTCAACCTAGAAAAGCTGAAAGATCCTACCATTTTGGAATCCTTCAAGGCCAACATCATAGGAAAATTTGCACCACTACTCGCATTGAATGAAGATGTAGATGTAGAATCTTTAACACACTCCTTTACCTCAACCATCACTGAAACAGCTAGTGACATTATCGGAAAACACCGCCCGAAGAAGAAACCATGGATAACTGACGAAATATTGGAGCTATGTGATAAACGCAGAGAGCTGAGATGGAAAAAGAACACAACAGAGGGCCTGACACAAAACAGAAAGACCAACCTATGAGTTAAAAAAGAAATAAACCAAGCTAGAGAACTGTGGATTGGAGACCAGTGCAAAGATATTGAAGACAGCCTACTCAAAAACAACAGTAAAAAGGCCTTCCAGACAATCAAAGACCTCACCTCCACAAAGCAATCAAGGACCACAATAATACAAGACTCCAAAGGGAATTGCTTAACCGAAGAAGCACAAGTGAGAAAGAGATGGACAGAATACTGCTCCGAACTATACACACATAAAATAAAAGGCAACCCAAAAGTCCTTACTGCCCCTGCAGCAACAAACAATCACAAGGACCCTATACTGCGAGAAGAAATAGTTACAGCAGTACAGTCACTAAAACCAGGAAAATCACCAGGCGTGGATAACATCACAGCGGAACTGATCAAGGCGGGGGGTGACCCGATCATAGATGCACTTTTACTTATCTGCAACAAAATCTGGACAACAGACGAGTGGCCAACATCATGGACACAATCACTTATTATCACCCTTCTAAAAAAACGCAACGTCCAGCTCTGCCAGAACTACCGCACTATCAGCCTCATCAGCCATCCCAGTAAGGTAATGCTAAAAGTTATATTAAGAAGACTAATGCCCCAAGCCGAAAAGATAATAGCAGAAGAACAGGCTGGATTCAGACCAGGTCGCAGCACCACAGAACAAATATTCAATCTTCGGATACTGTGCGAAAAGTACCAGCAACACCAACAGGATCTCTACCACGTATTCATCGACTTTAAGAAGGCATTCGACCGCGTGTGGCATGAAGCGCTTTGGGCAACCATGAAACTCTATAACATCAATGAGAATATAATTGCAGTCATTGAGAACTTATACAAGACAGCCACAAGTGCGGTATACCTACAAAACAACATAGGAGAGTGGTTTAGGACAACAATAGGAGTGCATCAAGGTTGCTTGCTATCCCCCATGCTCTTCAACATTTTCCTTGAAAGAATAATGACAGAGGCCCTTGAACAACATGAAGGCTCAGTGAGCATTGGAGGCAGAAAGATCACCAATCTCCGCTTTGCGGATGATATTGATGGTCTTGCCGGCGACGAACAAGAACTAGTCAACCTGATCCACCGATTAGAAGAGACAGCCACAGACTATGGCATGGAGATAAGTGCAGAAAAAACAAAACTAATGAGCAACAACCTCAACAGATTCACCGGAGACATCAAGATTAACAACCAGACCCTAGAGGTAGTCAACAACTTTAAATACCTAGGTGCTGTGGTCTCAGATGAAGGATCTAAACCCGAAATACTTGCCAGGATTGCCCAAACAACAAATGCAATGACCAAGCTGAAGACCATCTGGAACAACAAAAATATCTCTACCAGCTCGAAGATCAGACTAATGCGCTCCCTAGTAATCTCAATCTTTCTATATGCTTGTGAATCCTGGACCCTAACAGCAGACACTGAAAAGCGAATCAAGGCACTGGAAATGCGATGCTACAGAAGACTCTTTGGAATATCTTACAAAGACCACATCACAAACGAAGAGGTAAAATCATGTGTAAAGAGTGCAATCGGACCATACGTCGACCTACTAACGACAGTCAAAAGGCGGAAACTGGAATGGTACGGCCATGTCACAAGATCAACAGGACTTGCCAAGGTGATCCTGCAAGGCACAGTGAACGGAGGCAGAAAGAGAGGGAGACGGAAAAAGAGATGGGAGGACAACATAAAGGATTGGACAGGCCTAAAAACATACGAGCTATTGAGAACAGTGGAGAACAGAGAGGAATGGAGAAAACTGACTCAGCGGTGCCCCAACGGACAAAGGTCTAAGGGATTGGAAGTGGAAGTGGTGGTTCCCAAAGTGGGCGGTACCGCCCCCCTGGGGGCGGTGGAAAGATCTGGGGGGGCGGTGAGGACGAAGGGGGTGGTAGGGGGACGGCAGTCCGAAGTCGAAGTCAGAAGTTGAAGGGGGCGGTAGGGGGGCGGCAGTCCGAAGTCTATGTAGTCACTACATAGACAGCATAGACTACAAAAGCAAAAACTCAGGTTTGTAATTTCAAGCTTGTAATGTTCAGAATTTTATCTTATAATAAAAACCTGGCGGTCAACATCATCTTGAGTTCAAGTCAACATGAAATTGGGGACTCGCCAGAACGCGCCGTGTTGTGTTGTGTTGAGCTGGTTAGGGTGGTGCATTCACTGATATATATTGTTACGAATGTACATATATGACTTTGTACCTGTGTGTGCATGTGTGTGTGTGCATATATGCGTGTTCGCGCGTGTGTCATTGTGTGGGTGGCGAGGGTGGCGTGCCTTAGATCACGTCCGGCACCATTTTCTGTGAGTAAATGGAAGAAAATGTTTATTTACCATTCTATATTGCTGAAACAGTTAAAACTGGTAAAAAATAAATTGGTTCACAAATACACATTTGAGTTTAACCTTTCTCTTTTCAATTTGCCAAATTGAATATAATTGAATACCAAATCTGGGGAGGGGGGTGGGCACTAGGAATTCACTGGGGAGCCAAGGGGAACCACTGATTTACACAATTATGGTCCATTCACAATAGTATCCAGGTGCTATCACAGTACACTCTGAAATACAAGAAAACATTGCTTGAATCGTCCTTTTCTTTAATGAAGTGAAACCAAAACATGGCTGTGGTCCAGAATGTACAAACACAAAATATCTGCTGTAGGTGCCAGACTAAGGTTGGAAACAAAACATGTACAAATGAAGTATTCAACGTACAAAAACAAAAAAATATATATTTGCCTTAACTAACTTTTCGTTTTTAGTGAATGTATTATGTCTTGTTTGCCCAAAAAACGAGAACATTTAGAATGTGCGTTGTGGCGACCTCTGAGGTGCGCGCCTGTCTGCGGGTGCATGTGACCACAAGAGGTCACTGTAGGTGTGTGACGTGAACGTGCAGCCCGCAGCGGAGCTCCACAGAGCGCCTCAACAGCTGAGCGCAATTTTTCCTGATTAGGAGCGCGCACACACCAGTCTTCATCAGCAAACAACACAAGCTTATTGTTCAGTGAGCAACACAGCAGCAGCAGTAAAGAAGCACTGAGCTCCACGGATAAAGGGAAAAACTCATGGGAAGAGGAGACCAAAGGGACTATCAGTTTTTCACCTTGATTGTTTCGCTCAATAAAACCCGAACAAAGAGTGAAATCCCAGTCTAGTCACATCCTTCCTTTTCAAGTGTGGAAACCCATGAAGTTAAAATACACTTGCCAATGTGGAACATAAAAGTACAAAGGTAAAGGTGCAAAGCCCAAATAAATTACTGAAACAACAGAAATACTCTCATCAAGAGTAAGTTGTGGTTCAACGCCAAGTTCCTGAATGCTTGCACGAGATGATACATTATCGTTGCCGTTTGACAAAAAAGTGCAAGTGGATCTGCAAGTAATTAGCTTAACGTCATGTTAATTTCCACAGATTTTTATATTTTTTGGGTAAAAAAATAAATGAATGCTGGACAGTGAACTCCACTGTATATTTCGAACAAAAAGTTCGAGATTTTTTTGCTTCGGATGTCGGACGAAATTCGGTTGTCAAACCTCGCGAGAGGACCCGCATGCCAACTGACTCTGTTCGTTATTACATTCTCGTTACTCTGAGGATTGCTTCAACTCTAATCATGTCTCCAAAGGTAGCAAGTGGGAGCAGTAATATTTTTTTTCCCTGGGACCGGGATGGCTGCGCACATCGGTCGAGACCGGCGTAACTCTATACGCTATAGGACGGCTTCCTGCTTATCTGGCCGGTGCTGACCGGGTCTTCGCCTTGGCTTCGCAGCCGCGACCCCTGTAGGGAGTCCGCTCCCTCGTGCTCGTCAAAACCAAGGACCTTCGCCGTGGTGACCATCTGCACGTGCCCCGACTGGGTGCCCAGGACGCTGCTCACACGTTTGCCTACTTTGTGACGTTTTCATCGATTTACGACCATGGTCCCATTGGGCGCCATTGAACTGGACTGCCCTTACACCTGTCTATGGACCCCGTGGAGGCTATTTTGTGTATTTTGGGGCTGTTCTCAGAGATTGAGGGGTGCTGGTTGGCCGCTGTTCCTTTTTTTCCTTTGTCTTTTTGCTTTGCTTTGCTTTGCTTTGCTTTGCTTTGCTTTGCTTTGCTTTGCTTTGCTTTGCTTTGCTTTGCTTTGCTTTGCTTTGATTTGATTTGATTTGATTTGCTTTGATTTGCTTTGATGGCTTTTATCTTTCACACTTTTTGGCTTTCTTTGTGGCGCCATTGTGTGGCAGCCTTATGAGAGACTATTGAGTTGCGCTCATGCCATCTGTGTGTCTTTTGTATACCTGCTCTGTGGTATGGGGCCTGAGTTTCCCCACCCCCGGGGATCAATAATTGTTCAATCAATCAATCAATCAAGCAAGCAAGCAAGCAAGCAAGCAAGCAACACTGGCAGCCAGGCCTCCGTCAGCCTGCTCTAGGGCAGCTGTGGGTTCTTACGTACTTTACCACCACCATAATGTGAGTGTAGAAATAATGTATTCATAGTAAAGCGTCTTTGAGTATCCAGAAAAGCGCTACATAAATCTGATGCATTATTGTTATTAAGATAAAAAAAATCAAGAATTTGGCTCGTCCCAACATTTTGTGTATGTTTGGCAACTACCAATCAAATGAATGTTCGTCCTTCGCTTTCGAAGATGACCATGTGATTTCACAGTGTCTTATGTGTGCGAAGATGGCTGATGAGGCCAATCCCTGCACGGAATGACCGGTTGCAGTGGGGGCAGGTTAGGGTTGAGGGCTGGTTGGGTGGGAGGGAAGAACTGTCTTTGGTTTTGCGAAGCTGTCGTTTCCGTTCGGCTTCGTGGATGCGTCACTTTTCAAAATCTGCAACGCCGTGCTTGACCGCAGAGCGCCAGTTTGGTCGGTGTTGGGCATCGGCCTCCCAGGTCTCTGGGTCCAGACCGCAGCTTTTGAGACTTGAGACAGTGTCTGGGATCTTGTCCTGCCATCTGATGTTCAGTAGCTTCCTGAGGCATCTCATGTGGAAGGCATTAAGCTGCTTTGCATGTCGGCTGTAGACGGTCCATGTCTCACAGGCATAGAGCAGGGAGGGGAGGAAAACAGCACGGTAGACCTTCTTTTTGGTCTGCAGGCTGAGCCCTCTACGTTCCCAGACAGAGCTGCAGAGTCTGCCGAAGGCTGCACTCCCATGTGACACCTTGTGCATGATCCCTCATCTATATTGGCCATACGGGACAGGGTGCTACCTCGGTAGACAAACCTTTCAGCTGCCTTGAGATGTTCACCATTCACGCTGATGAGGGGCTCAGTGTTAAGGGCTCCAGGAGCAGGTTGGTACATCACCTCTGTCTTTTTTGTGCTGATGGTGAGGCCAAAGTCAGAGTATGCTGTGGCAAAGCTGTCCATGCTCAGTTGCATTTCCATCTGGCTGGATGCATTGAGTGTGCAGTCGTCCGCGAAGAGGAAATCATGGACTGTGGTCGTCTGCACTCTAGTTTTTGCCTGTAGTCTCTCTAGGTTGAACAGCTTGCCATCGGGCGGTAGCGCAGGTCTATTCCCATGTCCCTAAAATGGTATGCGTCTGTCAGCATGGCTGAGAACATCATGCTGAACAGTGGGTGCCAGAACACAGCCCTGCTTGACTCCGTTTTCCACCTGGAAGGGCTCGGTGTATGCATCGTTGTCTTGGACTCATGCCTGCATTCCATCTTAGAATTCGCGGACCATGTGGATAAACACGGCAAACAGTGTCGAAGGTCTTCGTCAGATCTACAAAGCTGGAGTACAGACCGACGTTCTGTTCACGACACTTCTCTTGGAGTTGGCGAGCAGCAAAGATCATGTCAACAGTTCTATGACCATGCCTGAATCCACACTGGCTCTCTGGGAGGAGGAATTCATGCTCAAGATGTTCTGTCAGACGGTTCAGCAGAATTCTGGCGAGGATCTTACCTGCTACAGACACCAGAGCAATGCCACGATGGTTGTTGCAGTCCTGCCGGTTGCCCTTTCGCTTGTATAGGTGGACGATGGAGGCATCTTTGAACTCCTGCGGTAGCTTCCCTTGGCTCCACATGGTGCAAAAGAGGTCTGTCAGATGTTTGGTCAGGGGAGGTCCACCAGCTGCATAGAGTTCTGCTGGAATTGCATCAGCGCCAGGTGCTTTGCCGTTAGGAAGTCCTCTGATGGCTTTGGTTTTGTTTGTTTGTTAGTTTGTTTGTTTGTTTGTTTGTTTGTTTTCACATACAAAAACATTTAAAATGTACATAGATTAAATAAATGTGATGGAGAATGTCTAAAAAAAAACCCTCCAGGGGCTTGGGAAGTGGCATTCTCCGAAAAATATGAATACATTTAAGGTAAAATGTCAATGGATAGAGAAATATGCATCCTAATACATGTCATACAGATGAAAAAAAAAAGAAAACTTAATAACAGGGATAAAGCAACATACAATAGGGAAAAAACACACCAAAACTATAACTAAAGAGAATCATGAATTTATCCAGGTTCATCTAGCATACTATATGGAAAGTATTTAGTGTCTAAGAGAAGTGATTTCAGAGCCTTCTTAAATTGGTGAGAAGACAAGTCCCATAAAAATAGTGGCAGCGAGTTGTAAATCTTTGACCCTCTGTAGCCTATGTTAAATTGAGTTTGGACTGAGGTGGTCTGAGGTCATTTGAGCTGCGTGTGGGGTAATTATGGACCTGATAATTATGTCTAAATAAGTTATGAAAAAATAGGGGAAGGGTTCTCCCCAATGAGCTACGAACAACGAGACCAATTTGAAGATGATTGACTTGGAAAGCAGTGAAGAAACCTAACCGAGTAAAAAGAGGCTGAGATGAATGTTTCGGATGTAGACAACATATTATACTCTTAGAGCTCATTTCTGCAGACGATATATAGGCTCAAGTATGGTCTAGCCCAAAGTACGAGTTCAAGCGATATTACAATAGTTAATATACGGATAGATCATTGAATATTATAGCATAGTGGCTACATCGGAGCTGATTAGATGACGGGTTTTACGTACAATACCAAAGCTCTTGGCCATTTTTGTGGAAATAGTCATGATATGAGATTTCCAGGACAATGATCCATCAATCATAATGCCAAGGAATCGTGTAGAACACACATTAGTTTTAGGGATGTTATCAATATATATTGCTGGTGATTTGTTAAATATATGAGATTTGAGACCAAAACTTAATATTAAGTGATAATTTGTTGCACCGAAACCAAACGGACAGTTTACCAAGTTCTTCATTTACGACCCTTATAATGGTGTTGGGATCTTTGTGAGAGTACAGGACACTTGTGTCGTCTGCAAATAAAATTTTGGACAGTTGATCTGAGACATTTGACAGGTCATTAATGTATATCAAAAATAACAAAGGCCCATGAATTGATCCTTGAGGCACTCTGGATTGCATATAAAGTAAGGAAGAATTGGTTCCATTGTAGGATACAAACGGTTGTCTGTCTTGTAGATAACTCTTGAACCAGAGAACCACATTATTTTTTACTCCAATATGAGAGTTTTTTGCAATAGAATATGGTGATTGACCGTATCAAATGCCTTGGATAAGTCCAGAAAAATACCTATTGTGTTTTCCTTTCTATTCCTCGCACTATATATTTCATTTACTAAATGTTAAAGGGCCACAGCGTGGTGACGTCAGCTTCAGTTGGTGGCTCATCAAGAGCAGTATTGACTGGCACTTGAGGGAGGCGCGCAATGGCTTCATCATTGATGACTGAGGGACGGTTGAGGATGCCGTTGAAGTGCTCAGCCCAACGCTCAAGGATCTCTCTGTCTGTGACCAGGGTGTTGTCCTCAGAGCTGAGGAGAGGGGAGATCCTGAATAGGTGGGACCGTAGATGGCTTTGAGGGCGCTGTAGAAGTTCTTGCTGTCATTCTGGTCTGCATAGGACTGGATCTCGTCAGCCTGCATTTGACGTAGCTCCCGTTGGGTGGTTGGTTTGATGTTCTTGAGGGCAGACTGATTTTGAAAGGATGTTGGATCACTGAGGTGGGCTCTGTGTAGGCGATGTTTTTCCTGGAGAAGATCTCTGACGTGGTCATCATTCTCGTCAAACCAGTCCTGCTGCCTGCAGACTGGAGGTCCTACTGCTTTGAAGGCAACAGTGTGAACAGTGTCTCTGAATGCAGCCCAGTCCAACTCCACGTTCACTGAAGGTTTCAGGTCTTGCGGTTTACTGGTGAGCTCTTCATCCAGGGATTGCTTCACAGAGGCGTTGGCGAGCCTGGAGATGTTCAAACGCTTTGGGGGTTTGGAATCTTGAGGCCTCCTGGGAGGGTGGATCTTGATGCTCAGCTTTGATACCAGGCGCCTGTGGTCAGTCCAGCACTCTGCACCACACACTGCCTTAGTGACCCTGACATCCTGTCTGTCCCGTTGCCTGACGATGACATAGTCCAGTAGATGCCAATGTCTTGAGCGGGGGTGCATCAAGGAGGCCCTGTTGCGCTTTGGAAGGCAGAAGACTGGTTTGGTGATCAGGAGCTCATGTGCCGCGCAGGTCTTCAGCAGGAGGGTGCCATTACTGTTACAGTTGCCCGTGCCATTTTTGCCGAGGACCCCTTCCCAGGACTTGTGGTCGGTGCCGACTCTGGCATTAAAGTCGATGAGCTTATCTGCCCTGGGCAATGCGGTGATCGTGGCTGTCAGGTACTCGTAGAACCTCTCCTTTACATCGTCTGGGTTAGTCATCGCGGGGGCATAGGCGCTGATGAGTGTGGCAAAGTGTTTGCCAGGGAGAGGCAGGCGCAGTGTCATCAGGCGGTCATTGACGCCTTTGGGAAGCACAGCCAGCTTATTGACCAAGTTGGATTTGATGGTAAATCTCCTGTGTTGCGTCTCTCTGCCTCAGTGCGACAGATCCAGAAGAATGTATAGCCAGCACCAGCTTCTGTGAACCAACCCTCTCCAGTTAGACGGGTCTCGCTGAGGGCAGCGATCTGGATGCCATTCCGGTCCAGCTCTCTGGCGATCAGGGCAGTTCTTCTCACAGGTCTTGATGTGGCGCCAGCCCTATCGAGAAATGTGCGCACATTCCATGCACCAAGGGTGATTGGTGTCACCTTTGTCCTGTTTCCTTGTTTCTTACCACTGGTAATGGGACGCTTGCCAGCCGCGGCCAACTAGCCAGTAAGGCAATTTTTGGGGCACCTTTCCTAGCCCCTTCCTCATGCCAGGAGGTAGGCAGTGCAAACCTAAATAGGGCTGCCTAGTCGCTCGGGGGACTGCCGGAATCCAGTGCTGCCTCGGTTCACTGGACAACGACCCTATGGCCCGAGCCGCCTACGTGCGAGTTTGTGACTATAGCTTCCAGTGAAGTCCACACCAGCCACTTGCCCGACGCCGCAGGACTTGGGAGGGGAGCAATTGCGGGGAGTGTGTGTGTGTGTGTGTGTGTGTGTGTGTGTGTGTGTGTGTGTGTGTGTGTGTGTGTGTGTGTGTGTGTGTGTGTGTGCGTGTGCGTGTGCGTGTGTGTGCGTGCGTGCGTGCGTGCGTGCGTGCGTGTGTGTGAAGTCATGACTTGCGCTGTGAATTGGGTTTAAGTGAGGGTGGGTTGCGCAGCGCCAACCTCACTCTCTCGCCCGAGTCCACCTGTATCTAGTGGCAAGACAGAGTCAAGACGGCTGGAGATGGATCCGGGTGCAGTGGATGGACGTGATGCATCCAGCCCGCAGCGCTCCACAGAGCTTGCTGGTGTCACCGATCGGCCCGTTGAACCTCTGAGGGTTTCCTCCGCGCTTCCTGCCAAGAGCCAGTCTTTGGTAGCAGTTTAACATCGTGCTCAGGAAATGCTACATAAATCTGATGCATTATTGTTATTAAGATAAAAGAAATCAAGAATTTGGCTTGCCCCAACATTTTGTGTATGTTTAGCAACCACCAATCACCTCACAGAAGACAGTTGTACATCATACTTAAAATGGCGTATAATTTTGTACACTGCAGAACACACCTTTGGATCTCCTGTCTCCTTTCCAGGGTGATGCTACACGAACAAGCGTCACATTGGACTTTGGAGATGGTCACGCTTTAACATATTCCAATCTGAGCTCCATTGAGGATGGGATCAAACACATCTACAAAAATGTGGGGATCTACCGGGTGACTGCAGCAGGAAAAAATAGACTCGGAACAGAGACTGCGGTTCTCTATCTACACATAATCTGTGAGATATGCAACATTTTATATTTATATTGACAAGTGTGTAAATTACATTTCTCTTGAGTTTTTATTTTTTAAAATAACCACTGAATGTATTACTTTATGCTTGACAATACCTACCTATTCTGAAAATCCACACTGGTAGACCGCAGGCTAGGGATGCTGCTGATCATAAATAATACAGACATAATTCTCAGAACTGACCAACATATTTATTTTAAAAAAATCAGGACCAAAATTAATCTATTAATCTACAAGTATTTGTGTTTTTGAGTAGGTCCGCTGGAATCCATCCATCTCTCAGCTCCCTTTGTAGCTGTGAAGAACAAGGAAGTGAACCTGACAGCGATTCTGTGGCCTAACCAAGTGGGAACAGTTACGTATATCTGGTGGATTGGAAATAGCACTGAGGTAATGTGTACATAGTCAGTTTCGATGTCTGTACTGAATCCTTTGATCATATACTATAATATTTTGCAGCATAATGGTTTACTTGTTCCATCTCATTTGTTTAGTGCAATTACATTGCCAGCAGTCAGTAAGATTCATTTCCAGGTTTGGACTCAGCCAAGGTTTCCCTTTGTCACCAATTGTGTTCATAACTTCTTTCAACAAAATCCACCAATTTCTATTCATCTCATGGGGCAGCCTTTTTGCCACTTGCCAAATTGACATCACAGTTGCTCAAAGCTTTGGCAAAGACCAATTATGGCTCACTTGCAAAGGTCATATGATCAAATCCAAAAAACATACACTCACGCAGTGCTGCTCTAACATTCCTGACAAAATTAATGAAAAATGACAGTTCAGATAAATCTTTTGAAGGAGTGAATTTTTATTGGTTGGCACCTCTGTTGTGTTTATTATTTCTTCTTTTATTATTTGTTGTATTTATTTGATTTTTCTTACTTCTTTGTTCGAAAGATTTGTTTAAAAAAATCAATTGAGGTGCATAGGTCATCAGTTATGGTAGGAAACATCAAAACAATTCTGAACATTTTTTTGTGTGTGAGTGCGTGCGTGCGTGCGAGCGTGCGAGCGTGCTTGCTTGCGTGTGTGTGTGTCTCGACGGGAGGCACTTTGCATGTCTCCATGACCCCTAGACAATCTCGGCCGGAGTCTCGCACTCCTGGCAGGGTAACCCAAGCCGTCGTTTTAAAGAGCTAAAATAGATAGGAGCTATAAACATTGTTATTCTGATTTTTTTATGAAAAGCCCATACAACTGTGATAGTTGCAGATCTATTTGTGATGTCTCAACCAGCTCTGTGCAGTGTGCTCTGGAAACTCCAAATCTACCAACATCATAGTCCACTTCAATTCCGATGAGGTACCATTTCTGTTGCGAATATGGAGTAACAAATGAGCAAACTAAATAATTGATTTATAATTTAGTTACTGGGGTGCCTGCAGTTAACACAAACTGTCACACAAAATCAGGGAATCGAAACCCGGTCTTCCGCGTGACAGGCGGATATACTGTCCACTATACTAACGAGGAACACACGTTAGAAAGTGGGTCTTTTGTCACTTGTCACTAGAACCGGCCGCATAGTGTACCTGCTTTAGATGTTTGTTTTTAACAGATGTGCCAACATGATCTTTATTTATATAGCATTTTCACATGCGCTTGAATTTGATAACTAGAAGCATGAAAGGACAATCGATCAGCAAGATCTTGCCACTGTGGGTTTAATTAAATTGAAATATCATAGGTAACTAAATATGCAGTTGGAAATTAAATGTGTATCACTCTGTTAGATTGCAAACATTTGTCCCTGTTTTCTAGTATTAGTAGTAGTAGTAGTAGTAGTAGTAGTAGTAGTAGTAGTAGTAGTAGTAATAGTAATAATAGTAGTTATATTGCATTTTACATTTCAGAGAAATCTCAAAGTGCCAATTTAATACCACACCGCCTGCTTTTTTTAAAGACACATTATTCACTCCATGTGAGGCCAACGGTATTGATGAAATGAAACACATTTTGGTTACACCTTTTTTGTTAAAAATTGTTTTTAATACATCAAATGTATAGCGATTCTTTCCACCCCAATCTTCAATCAATCTTGAAGGCAATTTGCACAATTTTGCAACTAAATCAAACTTGTAACCCAACGCTACATCTCAACTCCAGAGTAAGCCCGTCGTTAATGTTAATGACATATGGACAAAGTGTACCCTAGCGGCCTGTTGGCTACAAAGGGATCAATAATTGTCCCTGCATGTTACGTCACGAGATCCCTTGACAAAAAAGTTATAGACGCTTGTTTCCACCTGGTTTCAAACCAGGGACCTTTCGCGTTAGAAGCGCATGTGATAACCACTACACTATGGAAACTTGCCTGACTGCCGCACGGTAGCAGTCTTGTAAAAAGTCCTATCACGGACTGGCGCCAGACGAATTTTTCAAATGGACTGACGAAAACTTGCATTACGCTTGATTCCACCCAGTTTCAAACCGGGGACCTTTCGCATGTGAGGTGACCGTGATAACCACTACACTATGGAAACTTGTCAGACTGTCGTATGGGAGCCGTCTTGCAAAAAGTCGCATCACGGACTAGAACCAGAGTAATTTTTCAAAGGGGCTGACAGAAAGATTGATACAGCTTGTTTCCACCCAGTTTCGAACCTGGGACCTTATCGCGTGTTAGGCGAACGTGATAACCACTACACTACGGAAACTTGACTGGCTATTACATGAGAGCCGTCTTGCAAAAAGTGGCATCACGGACTGGCCCCAGCCGCATTTTTCGAATGGGCTGACAAAAAAGTTTGTATACTTTGTTTCCACCCTGTTTAACCGGGGACTATTTGCGTGTGAGACGTACGGGTTAACCACTACACTATGGAAACTTGTTTGACTGTTGGATGAGAGCTGTCTTCCAAAAAACGGCATTACGGACTGGCCGTATTTTTCAAATGGGCTGACAAAAAGATTCATACAGTTTCCACCCGGTTTTAAACTGGATACCTTTCGCGTGTGGGACGAACGCGATAACCACTACACTATAGAAAACTGCCTAATAGTCGGCCCAGAGCCGTCTTTCAAAAAGTGGCATCACAGACTGGCGCTGGAGACGAACTTTTCAAATGGGCTGACACAAAGGTACACCCGGCTTGGTTCCAACTGGTTTCAAACCGGGGACCTTGCGCGCATGAGGCAAACGTGATAACCACTACACTATGGAAACTGCCGTGGTTAAAATTGTAGAGCCATCTTGCAAAAAATGGCATCACGGACTGACGCCGGGCCATTTACACTTTCGCGTGTTAGGCGAATGTGATAACTACACTGGAGAACTCTTTGGTATGACAGTGTTATTGTGTAACTTTACCTGCTTGGTAGCTGCCACTTCCACCAGGCATTGATACAAGGCCTTGCAACGAAGCCATACTCGATAGTGTAGTGGACAGTATCTCCGCCTGTCATGCAGAATACCAGGGTTCGATTTCCTCGACAGAGGGAGCTATATTTTGGGAATAGCTTTAGGCGTGTGTGTGTGCGTGCGTGTGTGTGTGTTTGTGCCCGCGGTGTGCATGTTTGTGTGTCTGACGCATCTGTATTTTAAACAACAGTGTGGGATGTCAACCAGCTGTTGATAAGATTCTCTCATGGCAGCCCTAATGTTCTGATTCTGACTCTCTCTTAAATCTCTTCAACTTTCTCTGTGACTTTATTTTCCCAGCAGCCCATAATCACACTTGAGGCAAGTGTGACATGCACATTTTCCCAGGAAGGCATCAGCACGGTGACCGTGCAGGTGTCTGCAGGGAATTCTATTCTGCAGGAGCGAAAGGCCATCTCCATCCATGGTGAGACAACTTTTTTAACTGTTTGTGAGATTCTGTTGTTGTAGGAAACATGACAAAAAACATGAAACAATGTCATGCCAGCCTGGATCAAGTCAGGTCTTTAATATAAGTAAAAAGTATAACGTATATTTGCAACCTGCAATGATTGCTCTGCTCATCATTTCTACATGTTGGTGCTGCTGTGCTTAAGAGATAGGAATACTGGCAACGGAGGAAAAACACACCAAACAGCCTTTGGGTTTTGGCCTGCAGCATGAAACATTTTTTTTTTTTTTTTTTTTTAGCTCTGGCCATTCAATAATCGTTTACCAGTTTGTAACCCAAAAGTCATAATTCTCATTTTAAAGTCGCAATTCTGACTTTAAAGTGAGAATTCCCACTTTATGGTCAGAATTCTGAGAATAAAGTCAGAATTTCTACTTTAAAGTCAGAATTCTGAGAATAAAGTCAGAATTCTAACTTTAAAGTAAGAAAGTCAGAATTCTCACTTTAAACCAACCAAACTAGCGACACCGGTGGACGAATGCATGGACACTGTAATTAATTCCGTTATCGCTGAGTTACTCACAGTTTCATTTTGAAAGAAGAGCAGTAAGAGGTGCTGTGTGCTTTTTTATCTGGAAAAGACATTTGTGCTTCTTTACATTCTAGAATAGGATTTCCGTTACCGTGATTGGTCAAAACAAAAGTTGGGTAGGCTGCACAATTCGTCACATCGGCCAATCAGCTTGAAGTATTATATTCAATTGTCCCAATTTCCAAAGCAGATCACAGTGGAGTACCACATTGATTCTGTAAAGAACTCAGTCAAGTGATTCACATAAGAATCTGGCTCTTGTCCTGTTAAAGAGCGGAACCAGACAAAAGAGAAATGGATTCAGATGAATTAAATCTGAAAGTTGTAATGAAAAGGTAAAGGTGTTTTTTTTCTTTTCATACAGAATATTTCCAATCTCATCTGCTGGCCTTTTCTTCAAACTTGGACGACCACAACCCTGATGTTCCAGAGTGGAGGCTGGATGTGAGCCGGGTCATCAAGAATTCACTTATACAGGTAAAAATTATTAGCTTCTTTCATGGAAAGTGGTGTGTTTATTACTGTCAGCATGACTGAATATCTCACATTCTGTAATTGCAGCACGACCTCTCTGAGGCTTTGAAAGTGAATTTGACTTTCATGATGATGGATCACAAGACAGAGTGCAAGGGAATTTAATAGTTTAAAAAAAATTGTGTTGCCCTCTGTTATGGCCTAGTCATGGGTTAGGCAACGCAACACGAAGTGAGACCACACACACAATAATTGTTGTGTTAAGAGAGCAGTGAATTTAATACCACAGACACAAAACAATACAAAACAGGACACAACAAGAAGCTCTGCTTCAGGGTAAGCCCAGGCCAAAACAACAAACAAAACACATCTAATTGTACCCGGACCCACTAACTAAACACTACAATAAAGAAATCCAAAACAAATCCTAACAATTTCATCCATCCATCCGGCTGTCCAACCGTCCGTCCGTCCGTCCGTCCATCCATCCATCCATCCATCCATCCATCCATCCATCCATCCATCCATCCATCCATCCATCCATCCATCCATCCATCCATCCATCATCTGAATCGCTTTCTCTTTACGAGGGTTGCGGGTGCGCTGGAGCCTATCCCAACAACCATCCACACTCAGTACATCCTTAATGGCATCTGAGTGGATGGATGGATGGATGGATGGATGGATGGATGGATGGATGGATGGATGGATGGATGGATGGATGGATGGATGGATGGATGGATGGATGGATGGATGGATGGATGGATGGATGGATGGATGTTCCAAATAGTTTCAGATTTATTTGCTTGTCTTTGCCCCTAATTTTTTCTCTGTTAAAAAAAATACTGAAGAGCCAAATATTAGAAATGTTAGAATTCATATTTTTGTTGGAAGTGATTTTAACATAGTATTTGGCAAGAATTCCTAGAATTAATCGATCTATAAATCAGTAATGTTTTTTTCTTTCTTTTAAATATCGGCATCAGCATAAAAAAATTCATACCCAAAGTAGCGGTTGCAGTTCAATGCTTTTACTGCTTGTCAAGCAAGAGATATAGTTCAAACTTAAAAGGCATGTAAGTACAGAGTTTGCCTTATTAATTGGCTTCTTATTGCAACATCCTTATATCTGCAATACATTTTAATAATTGTAATAATCTTGCATCATTCCCACCCATGGTTTCTTGAAAAAATTCCACTTGGAGCCCAAAAGCTATATACAGTATTTCCTTCTACTAGCCGCTGTCGGTTTTGTTATTTATTATTAGCATCAGTTTTCCATGAGTCCTCCAGCTAGGAAAAAAAATTCTGATCAAAAATATGACAAGATGGAAAAAAAAAAAAAACATCTGCAACTGTAACGGAGCAAGGCGACCAAATGCAGCTTGGACCAGGGTTTTTTGAGGGAAAAGGGAGTTGGAAGGGAAAATGAGGGGAACAAACGAACAGGAACCGGCAAACAGTTGCAACAGAGCAACTGAAACAAAGAAACAATACTAGACAGGACAGAAAGACGAGAGACGTGAAATAATCCGACAAGGGAGTGACACGCAGACAGGATTTAAATACGCGACAGGTAACGAGAGGCAGGTGACTGTGATTAGTACATAGATTGTGAGTAGACACAGGAATAGAGGGGCAAGCACACAGAGATGCTAACAGAAACCATGACAACACTAAAACAAGGAAACGAACCGAGACGAATCGTGACAGCAACTTGCATAACAGCAAATATTTGAAGTGCAATGACCAGAATGAGTAAAAATACTAGTGTTGATTGCAATATATAAAACACATACAATTGTTTGTAATATCTAAATAACATTGGGCATATAAATCTGCTCACTTTGCCAGTCGATGTATGCATTGTATGTCTGATATGTTATATATAATGCTATGAAAAAAGTATTCACTCCTTTCCTGTTTTCTATGTTGTTTGCATATTTATCGTTTTCATTTCATCAAATTGATATCAATATCACACTGAGAAAACCCAAGGATATATAAAATTGCAGTCTGCCTCAGAATGGTTCAAAAAGATCAAGAAGATCCAAAACCTTAATTTTGATCTTTTTGAACCATTCTGAGCTTCAAAAAGATCAAAATTAAGGTTTTATAGTGGCCAAGTCAAAGTTCGGGTTTAAATCCAATTGAGGTGCTGTGAGGTGACTTTAAACAGACAGTTCATGCTAGAAAATATGGCAAAGTTGAATATATGCAAATCTAAAATGCAAGCGTTGCAAATAAAAATTCCCTGAAATTCCTCTACAGAGGTGTGAGAGAATCATCACCGATTATTGCAAACATTTTATTTCAGTTATTGTGGCATAACTCACTTTTAGGTTCGGGGAGCAATTACTGTTTGACAGAGGGTCAGATAGGTTTGTATAAACCCACCCTTAGTCAACATTTAGAAACTGCATTTTATATATCTTTCTGTAGTCTCGGTGTGATGTTAACAATGGTTAGATTAAATGAAACCTTTGCGAGTAGTAAATATGAAAAAAAAAACACAGAAATCAGTAAGGGGGAAAATACTTTTATACTATAATACTTTTTTCAAAATCAATAGAAAATTATTAATTAACATTCTTGTTGAAAATCTAATTAGTATGCATGTACGGTTCCCTCTCAGCAGACCAACACTAAAATAACACACGCACTCGTACACGCACACGCACATGCATGCACACACACACACACACGCACACACACACACACACACAGAGTGGAATTGCACGTTATGAATTACCCTTACTTATTTTCTATATGTTCTCTTCCAGGCCACAGGTGTGAATGGGGATTATCTTTTGGTAACTGTCCTCCCAGGTTTGCCCACAACAGCAGAATTTTTCCTCCTGCTTGACGGACAGCTGATTGAAGAAGAACACAAGAAGAAGTCTGGTCATTTAAATCATGTAAGATTGTTAGTAGAGTACATTGCCTGTCAACATGTTTGCAAATCAGCCCTTTTTTTTCTCGTTCTTGACAACATTTGTGTAGGTCAATTCTGTTCTGAAAAATAAGCAAAAATAACTTCCGTCTTTTTCCAGTAGATGTCAGTATTGATACACTAGTGCGCGACCATCCTTGAGGAATTGCTTCATTATATTCATGGATATAAAACCTGATATATATCTGAAAATTATCCGGGCGAATGATCTTGAAACTCTCCTTTGGCACATCTTCTGGGAGCCAAACAAGGAGATAGATATTGTCCGGATTGATTGATAAACCACTGAATCATTTCTGGCTAAAGGGGGAATAAGAGAATCTTTGAGTTCTACATTGAAATAATTGATTGTAATCAATTTTGATCTCCTGCTATCTGTGGGAAAATTCCCATGCATGAGTGATGTATGAAATTGCAAACTGAATCAATTTTGTTCGCTTGCGTGTGGTCAATCACGTGGAAAAGGTCATTTTCCCCTTTCTATCCAGCAATAAATCTTCATTCAAGGTTCTTATCATAAAGGGACTCCGTATATTAAAATTCATAGATACATTTACTAACTGTTAACACTGGGACCATAAAGCAACTCAATTTAATCTACAAAGAACCGTAAATGACTACATGAGATACATGAGAGAAGTGGCTTACGCATAATGGAAATTAATCAGTACAGTAATATATAGTAGACCAAATATGTTACTACTTTACCTCACAGCAGAAATATCTCAAGCATACAGCTCATTTTGTTTGGAGTGCTTCTCTCTGGTTACTCTGAATTTCTCCACAGTCCCAAACAGCGTTAGCATCAAAGCACATCCGCAAGAACATTAGGTCAGCGCATGGAGGGAACATTGATGATGTGACGTGACCATAATAAATTGATCTTATTTTTAGTTGTTTTTAATCATTTTGTGTTTGTATCTGACTGTTTGTGAGATATGAGAAATATGTAAAACTTCGCACGAAGGGTAGGGGCAGAACGGGCAGAGTAAATCAATTGATTGGGAGACTGATGAACACTGGTCCAAAATGTTAGGTTTAGTTTAGTTTCAATTTTTGTCTGTCTTGGCATGTCTGTGATTACCTACCATCCCCTCCACACGCTCGCGCGCGCGCGCACACACGCAAACACACACACCACTAACACCACCACCACCACAAACTGTTAAAATTCCTTCTCAAGTGAAAAAAAAAATGTTGTTGTGGAGTGAAAGCCAATTGGATGGGATGTTAATTATTGGCAACGACCTCTCAAAATATCCACACTCTTCTTAATTATAGACTATTTGCTCGCTTTTTTGCCATCCACTTCCATGGAAAATAACAAAAGTATCGTCATTATATTGTACGCAGAATCTCAAAACCCAACACAGGCTCAGTCATTTTGTTGCAATGCATCATTGTGAGAGACTCGGTCGTTTATTGTGCTGGAAAGACATGACTCATTTTTATTCTATGGTCTATTCCAGTCGCAGATTGTGCAAGTTAACGAGAGGAAAATGAAATTGCCTAGGTTTTTCTTCAGTAGAGTGACTCATGCCAGGGTTTAAAGTCACACTTGGATTATATCCTCAATTGAGGATGACATACTGCTTGGTTTTTGCACGTTTTCAGCACACACGTTAGTCTTAAGAAACACTACATAAATTCAATTTACAGGCTCTTTACTTGGGGTGTCTAACCAAAAAGGTTTCTTTATAACTATATGTCCCCAATAGTCTAAACATGGGATATGATTAACATTTTGTTGGTGGAATATGAGTTAAGCAGCAAAATCCACCCGTTTTTAACCAACTTCCATCCATGGAGTCTGTCAGCTTCTTGATCTGTTGACGATACACTTTTTGTGCAGCAACAACCACAGTGACACGAACGTGGCAGGACAATCAAATACAACACAGGCTCTTTATTTGGGGAAAGAGAAAAGGAGACAAGGAGGGCTGGAATGCCGGCAAAGCAGGACGACGAGGCAAGCTGACGAGACGGTCAGCGAGCGCGTGTCGTCGAAGCAGACAGGGGCATAGGAATCTGCAAAGCTCCAAGTGACGCTGCAAGCCGCGGCAAACCGAAATATCCGCAATATTTAATGTTCTTAAAAACTCGCGATACACTGATGCCGCGAAAGGCGTACGGGCGAAATTGCAAGAGATCACTGTGCACCTAAATTTCGATTTTACTCGCTTCGATTCAACGTGACTTTCTGTCTAATGTGGTTTGGTCATGGACCCCAATTTTGTCATAAATACATTGTCAAGTTGTATTCTAAATGGATGATACGTATAAGGACCTGTTGCATGTTGTTTGGGATGTCTGTTGTTGAGCAAGGAAAACAAAGACGTGGAGTAAGAGTTGATTCTTTATTGGCAAGATCTTGGGTTGTTTAATGGCGGCTAGTACGCGAGGCACGGCAGCAGATGAAACAACAGTTTCCTTCACCAGGTCAGCTTGTTTTATACTGTCCGGAAAAGGCAGGAAAGCGTCACCTGCCCATTTGGTACCTATGAGGGTGGGGGAGTCCCACCACGGAGAGTCCCCCCCCGGACAACGGAAGCAAAAAAATCTCGAATTTTTTGTTCAACTCTGATTTGTTCGAAAACCGGGACGTTCGAAAACCGAGGTTTGACTGTAAAATAAATAAATGCAGCTATTTGAGCTAATTTTAGAACAGTCCTGCGGGCGACTCATGCGGTCCTCACGAGCGACTTGGTGCCTGTGGGCACCGTGTTGTTGACTCCTGGTCTAACTTAACAAAATATGTACACGTTGCTGTTTCACCCACTTCAGACCCTACGATGCTAAATGACTAGCGCGTAAACCTTAGCGCTAATGATTCAATGAATTTCCGTCACAGATTTAAAGGTGTTAGATAATAAGAAGTAGGCCTGTGTGATCTTTACAGCGGTCTATATAAAGTGGAAAAGCAATGCTTTTGTCTGAATTCCTTGTTTTGATAGCGTCACAGGTCCCTCTTTTATACTTGGTCTGAGGTGCAGAGCAAGCCGTTTTGGTGCGGCCACTTTAATTGCAAATGAGATACTTCACATCACACTCCCTCCAGGCCGCAAGATGCGCGCTTCCCTTTCCAGTCAGACATACGTATATGAGGACAGTGGAGAATGTAACTTTGTCCGCTGGTGCAGGATTGGAGTATATAGGGTCTTGATCTGCTGAGGCCCTACCATCTTTCATTATATAAATACACGTCATCACTTCATATGCTTGTATCAAGTAAGCATTCAAGGTTATACAGCATAGAGTTGGAATATATGCATAAAAATGACCATACGGTCAAAATACGCATTTAATAATTCTGCACAGTGCAGTATGTACAAAAAAAATTGTGAAATCACTTTTGGCTTTCCCATGTCCTGAAGAGAATTGGAATGAAACAATTTCTTGAGGACAATGTAACTTGTTGAACATGCATAATTTTTAAAGGAAGGTTTACCGAGAATGGTTCATTTTTCACTAACTAGACCAGTGGATTTATATTTTTAGCAGGAAATTGAAAAAAGTTAGCATTTTGTGTTTTATCCATTCATTTTGGAGAAATAATGAAACAACAAATTCCTTTAAAAACACCTACTTTATTAACAAATAGAGCACCAAGACATGGAGGGGTCTTGGTTGATAATGTCTCGGAAGGAAGAGATCACAATTTTCCCCATTGGAAATCATTGTAAAGACTGTTGTTTAAAATCTTTTTTATGAAATAAACCATGTACTTTAGGTAATTCCATCTTTTTTGACAAAGTCACAACGCAGACAGTCCCACATAAAAATTCCATGAACACAAAGATTGTTCTGGTGTGGAAAAAAACGCGTGAAAAGAAATTGAATGTATGATACGAAACTGTTTTAGGGTTAGGCAATCAAACCACATTTCATTCTTTGTACCATCAGCTCTCCGAGATGATGCTAAGTGCCTTGAATCAAAATCTGGTTCACTTCACCCTGCGGCCTGGAGTCCAGGTCACAGTCTACGCAGCACACCTATCAGCAGGTAATGACACAGCCACGAGTGTAAAACTATTTTTCCAATCCTTTTTTCAATTAAGTGTGAACTAAACATTTTAGGTGCCTACTTACAGAAAGCATTTGGGAAGCTGTCTGACCTATTATTTGGTGGATATGGATTGTATAATGTATAAGTACATATATGGCAACCTCATTATATATTAAAGAAGTCACCCCTAAAATTTTCTTTACAATATGTTGTATGTGCCCTCCCTAGTCACAGCATTTTGATTAATATTGTGTTTGTGTAATATGAGTCAAGCAACAAAATACACGCATTTTTATCCATCTCAGGGGGTGGCCATTTTACTACTTGCTGTCGACTAAAAATCACAGTTGCCAGGTCTCAGGTCACAAAGAATCACAGCCCAGCTTCAGAAAACTGGTGAGTCGTGATTGGTTGTGTGACCTGAGACCTGTGACGGGTTGTGTTTATATGGGAAGCAATCGTGGAGAAATTTAGTATTATTCGGATTTATTGTGACTGTTGTGCCTGATGAAGTTAGTAAGAGTAAATAAACTCCCTACTCGACAAGTTAAAGTATTAGAATCAGTGCTATTCCAGAATTGAAATGTCACACGACATTATTTAGTTGCATGGAAATAAAATTGTTTTTTTAGTGACATTTACGATGGTTACTTCCGTGTTATGTTTCCTCCGCAGCACCGCTAGTGGACAGCAGCGAGAACCACAGTACCCCTGCCATGTTGATGTTGCTATCAGTTGTGGTTGTGGGTTTAGCTGTATTTGTCATCTATAAATTCAAGAGGTAAAATATTCATGAAATGCTATGAGTGTAACGAGTTCACATGGGAAGGAGGTGAAAGGTGTTGTAGCTTGTTGATGTGGAACTTGACAGCTATGTAAACAAAAGCACCTTGTGAGGTTGCATTTTGTGTTGATAACTGCCAGCTTAAGCACAATTCGATGGAGATGAATAATCTTCACCGCACACATTTTGAACTTTTGTGGAAGTCTGATTTGGTCTTTCTTTTCAAAATAAATGTCAGTCAGTCGTCATAGTTTATCGATAATAAGCCCTTTAAATGTAGACAGATAACCTTTCTCAAATGTTAAACGTCTTCTCACCGATGTGTTGTTGCACAGTAATAGGGCAGTAGGTATCATGACAATTCAGACAATAAAAAGGAAAACCTTATCACCTTTACGGGTAATTGCTGACATATTCCCAAAAATACACAGCAAATGTGAGATGTGGCCCCACTTTTATTATTTCAGTTGGGCTCCACCCTTTATCCATTTGCCTCAATCTAAATATTTTTTCAAGGAAGATCCCAGGCCTCAACGTCTATGCGCAGATGCAGAACGAAAAGGAACAAGAAATGATAAATTCAGTTAATCCAACAGAAGCCACGCCAAGTTCCCAGCAGGACGTGATTTATTCTTTGGAGACTTTGGACACAGCGTTTCACTCACGGCTCATCGGTAAACATGTTTATGGAGTTTCAGTTTTGTTAGGGTTTGTCATACCTCTGTGATTGTGTACAGGTTCTCTCATGAAACTCATACTGCACTTTTGTATTTATTTATTTATTAGAACTTAAGTGATCCAGTCCAGCAGTGCACGGAAACTTAAAAGCAAAATGAGTATAATGAGCAATGCATCTGTGAATCCTAAGAGCTATTTAATCGTGCCCAGCACAGGTGTAATTATATGCAGCGCCACCAAGTGTTGGTATTGTCACAACTTAGTGCGTTTGCAAGCAAGAAGTTGGCACCGTCGTGGGGGTGAATATAGCTGACTTGATTTGCAGCCAATTGAAATGTCTCCTCTTATTACCTATAAAATCAGTGCACAAGACACACTATCCTTGACATGGCAGAACAACTGATTTGCTGGAGTCCTTGCAAAAGGCAGAAGCATGCAAAGTATGTTTGTAAGGAACTGTGAGTAAACCTTGTCGAGCAGGTGATTTAAAGTTGGCTAAGCCAATCATAGATCACTGCTGTGACTATAATAATAATGCTTTCAATGAATTTATTTCTACAATGATTCAGAAGTTGTTGTCATATTTAGGAATGAAATCCCATGACATCCACCACACATCCAGTATCCTCTCAGAATCCAACATTTCAGAATCCAAATTTCCATCCATTACCTGCAGCAATATTCAGATCTGGTACTCTAGCAGGAGTGAAGTTTAGTCTACATTCAGGCTTCAAATTCTCAGTTGCAATGGGGACGTGTCAAATTAAACACCCTCGGTACACCGCAACGCAAAGCATGCCACCCTTCTGCCAGATTCCTAAACACACTAAATGAGGCTTGCACAAAAATCAATATGTGCCAGTTTTTACACTCAAGCGCATCTGTGTTATTTATGAATATAGCGCCTTAGTTCAGATATATCAAATTGAGCGAATATTCTCACCACCATCGCCATCTCACCAATCAATTTATTGTCAATATTTAAGTCAATAACAAAATAATAATATTAAATATTATGGCAATAAGCAGTTTTTGCAAAAACTAAAGTTCTTGCAGCAATGGATTCTTTGCGCTTTATAAATATGATCACACATTGCATGTATTAACTGTTACCGTTGCTATCAACAAAGTTAAGTCAAATTTATTTATATAGCCCTTAATAAAAATAAAGAAAAGCACATTCTTTCGCAGTTGACCAATGCGTACACTATATTAACCCTTGTCGTTGTGTCAGGGTGGGTGTGATAATAAACCTATTTTGGTGTCCAAGTTCATTTACTTGGCCTAAAAAACAACAACAACAACAACTAGCTCTCTGTGAATTAACAAACTACTGTAGAACTTGGCCTTGCTTGGCCTGGCCTCCATTGCTTCCCTATTACAACAGGCACTCCATTTCTCTTATCTAGAAATTCCCCAAAATGACAATTAATACAAAAAATATATGAATCAAATGTTGTACTTAGATATGATGTACAATGTACTCATTCGTCTTTTGGGAGATCGTGTTAAACATTTTAAACTAAAGACCTGTGGTTAACCTGAAAGAATGCCTTTTTGATGAAAGGTATTCATTAATCTTACTGCTGCCAAGATGTTAAATTATTGTGTGCTAGCTCTCACCTGATCTGGTCCTCGAGGACCTGTCTTGCATGTTTTAGATGTTTCGCTCCTTCAACAGACTTGATCAAGTTCCTGGAAAGCTTGCTGATGAGCTGATCAATTGAATTTGACACATGTGCCCTAAAATATAACACCACAAAATCCTAATCGTGTGTGCAAAATTTTGCATTTAATAAAATGACATTGTTGCTTTGTTTTCCCTAGGATGTAAGAAACCACATGTTCATGTGAAATTCTCCTCAGAATTACCCTCGTAGGTCGTCTAATTTATGAACTGCAACACCACTACTGCTGCATCATACATTTGTTTTCAATAATGTTGGACAATAATGTGTTTTTTAGCTTTTTACCTGTGCATGTTGGACTGTGCTGGCATATAGTGTACTCTATTACAAACCAGAGGAAACTTTTCTTTAAACATATATCTAATAAATTTTATTTTTATTACATCGTAATTTATACTAGCCACACCAACATTTCAATGATGGCATGATCAAGAAAGGTGACACATGTCATAAGAAGCAATGTATTAGTTTTGCCTACCTGAGGAAACTTATATGGTATGTGTGGAGCAAATAGCGCCAGTTAATTATTTATTCATATTAATATATATTTGTTCTTGATGTTAATTATTTAATTTGTAAATCCTGAATGTCAAGCTGTTAATAATATACAGTATGTATTTCAATAACAAGTGTTATATAAAATGAAAATGTTCCTTTAAATTAGTAGACTACAGTGCTTTATTAACGCTGCTGCATTGTTTAAAAAAAACACAAAACATATTTTCACTTTATATTTTTTTTTACTTTAAGCTCTATAGTTTTAAACCTTGCTATTATGATCATAGTGCTCTAACTGATTGAAACTATATTATGAAATATTTCAAAATGAGGACCCTGTCACGTGTGGAGAAAGATTTAGACCCAGAAATAGACACTACACAGAAGTTGGAAAATAAAAGTATTTGTATACAAAAATCATAGTAACAACAGAGAGCACGACTGGGTGCAGAACACATGGAAGAAAAGTAGGCCTTCTGTAAAAGAACCCGGCACCTCTGAACTGTGAGGCGACATGCTAACCAGTGCTCCACTGTGCCACCGTTAGAGAAATCAAAGAACTGAATACGGTGGAGCCTAGGTTTTCGACCACTGCGTTCCAGAAGGCTGTTCGAGAAGTGAATCGTTCGAATCATGTTTTGCCATTACAAATAATGCAAAAAAATATAATCCGTCCCAAATTTGAATTTGCGCATTTTTGGCCGATCTTGCAACTGCAGTGCACCGCCGAACGCCCAACCGTAGCGCGTCGCCGACCGCGCAACTGCACCACGCTGGTCGTATTATTGTGACAGAGCCGTCGCTGAAATTTAGAAAATATTTTTAAAGTCCTGATGTACTTTCCAAAATTTAAGAGGACCTCAGTGTGCGGGGAGCTTAATTTTGTCCGATCTCGCAACTGAAGCGCACCGCCGAACGCACAACCGTAGTGCGCCACCAACCACGCAACTGCACCACGCTGGTCGCATTATTGTGACAGAGCGGTTGCTAAAATTTAGAAAATTATAGTCCTAATGGGCTTTCCAAAATTTAAGTGGACCTCAGTGCGCAGGGAGCCTAATTTGGTCGGATTGCGCCGGTCGCTCACTGTCGCGTTGCTTTAGGAGCGTCTTTGTGTTTTAGGATAGCTTTACTGCTTCCATGTGTTTCCCTTGAAGGCATGATTAGAGTTGATGCAATCCTCAGAGTAACGAGAATGTAATAACGAACGGAGTCAGTTTGCATGCGGGTCCTCTCGGCTCACCTCGCGAGGTTCAACAACCGAATTTCGTCCGACATCCGAAGCAAAAAAAAAATCTCGATTTTTTTGTTTGAATACCGATTTGTTCGAGAACTGGGACGTTCAAAAACCGAGGCTCCACTGTACAAACAAACTGACGAGATAAGTAACATCTGGTCAAGACACAGTTCGAGGGAGTTAGTTGAGTAACAAGGGATCGGGCAACTAAGCACAGGTGGACACAATAACCTAATGAAAAGACACAAACAAATGAACATTAAGCACAATGTGCACCATTTCATCTGAGCCGACGGGCGGTCTCGAGAAATGTGCCCCCGGAGCAGAGTCGGAGGGTGGCCAGAAAGCATGTGTTTCATGAGCATGGTCGCCGCAACAGAGTTGGGTGATAGTTGGCATTCATCTTTGGAGCAGGGTGGGGCATGCGCTGTTGAAGCTGATTCGAAGGGCAGCCACAGCCCGTATGTCATCGGAGCAGGGCCAAAGGGCGGCCCCAGAGTTTTTAAATGAAAGTACATTCTATTCCTGTCAGTCACATAGTCTTTTGCAATGTCCTGGCCTTGTAAATGGATAATGATGGAGGTTTACTCTTCGGCCCTCATAATGAGAATTAGTGTCAAGCACCATCCTCCAGAGTGAAGTAAGAAGCAAACATGAGCCAACAAGTCATTAATCAAGTCATTATTTTAGGTGTTTTAAGTTTTTTATTTTAAGTTCTACAAAATAAAATACAAAAGGTAGAACACACCTAAGTACCACCTAATATGCACACAACAAACAACTTTGGAACATGAAATGAAGGGAAAAGATTTTATGTTAAACAGTCAAGTATCATTGGAGAAGTCATCAACTCCTAGTCGGCTGGTAGTAGTGTCGTCACTCATGCTCCAAGTCACGTTATTTTTTGTTTTTTATTTTGGGACCAAGTCACGTTTTCAGTATGTTGACGTCTAAGAAGTAGAGACGTTTCCCTTTTCAAGCTGGAAGTGCAGTATAATACTATTAACGTTGGTTGTACACGCCGCAGTGTTTTCACTGGATCTTAATGAACACACCTATTTCAGCTGTAGTGCAACTTCAACAAAACAATTAGTTTTTTTACAAACAGCAAAGGTAAAAAAGGTAAAACACCTTTTTATTAACTGACTAAGAACTCTTCATTTTAGAACATGAAATAAATAGTGAGACATTATGGGATGATGTAATCTACATCCAGTCGAGTGAAATAGTGATGTCACGTTTTTTTGTCAAGTCACACTTTCGGCACGTTGACATCTAAAGAAGTCGAGATATTTGCATTTTCACGCTGCAACTATAATATATTATCAAGCTTGGCTGTATACGCCGAAGTAGACAGTGATTTCAGTGATGAAAAAACAAACCTAAGCTTTTAAAAGTACCAACAGATTGTGTGAAGCAGAGGTGCAACTATTTTTCGGACTCTAAGACGCAGTTTTATTCATAGTTTTGCTTGGGGTGCGATTTATATTCAGGAGCGACTTATGTGTGAAATTATTAACACATTATAATTTCACATGTTATTTTCACACTAAACCGCATGAATAATTGGAACTGCAACTGACGATGAGTCTGACGTGAGCCACGTAGAAGGGGAAGCGCTGCATCTTCTACTTCCGGGGTTAGCGGAGTTGTTTATAAGTGACACCGAGGATGAATATTTCGTTGGATTTAATGATTTGGAGTGACGCGGATGGTTTGATAAACTTGTTAGCATGTTATTTATGCTACAGTTATTTGAATAACTCTTAATATGTTATGTCAGGCACATTCTCAGTTCCTTGCGTACCGGGCCAAACGGTCCTCTGAGGATGCCATCTGCTCTGCCCTCCACTCGGCCCTCTCCCACCTGGAGAGTAGGGACTCGTATGTGAGATTGCTGTTTGTGGACTTCAGTTCTGCTTTCAACACCATTGTGCCACAAAAACTCATCTGCAAGCTGGGCCTCAGTACCTACCTCTGCAACTGGCTACTGGACTTCCTCTGTCAGAGGCCTCAGGTGGTACGTGTTGGCGACAAAATCTCCGCCAGCCACGGGGGCCCCCCAAGGCTGTTTGCTCAGTCCGCTGCTCTTCACCCTGCTGACGCACGGCTGCACTGCGTCCTACAGCGACAACCGCATAGTGAGGTTTGCTGACGACACGACTCTGGTGGGTCTCATCACCAAGGGCGATGAGACTCAGTAAAGGTTGGAGGTTGACCTTCTGACCGTGTGGTGCAGGGACAACAACCTCCTGCTGAACGTCAACAAGACCAAGGAAATTGTTGTTGACTTCCGGAAGGGTCACACCCAACACCTGCCGCTGACCATCGACGGTGCTGTGGTGGAGAGGGTGAGCAGCACCAAATTCCTGGGGGTGGACATCAGTGAGAACCTCTCTTGGTCTGCCAACACCGCGTCACTGGCGAAGAAAGCTCAGCGCCGCCTGTACTTCCTGCGGAAACTCAGGCGAGCAAGTGCTCCTCCGGCCGTCATGACTACATTCTACCGTGGCACCGTTGAGAGTGTCCTCTCCAGTTGTATCGCTGTCTGGGGTGGTAGCTGCACTGAATACAACATGAAGGCCCTGCAGCGCATAGTGAACACGGCTGGTAAGATTATTGGTGCTTCACTCCCCTCCCTGAAGGGCATTTACGCCTCCCATCTCGCCAGCAAGGCGACCACGATTGTGCGTGATGTGAGTCACCCCGCTCACTCTTTGTTTGATCTTCTGCCCTCTGGGAAGAGGTACGGGAGCCTGCGCTCCCGCACCACCAGACTCACCAACAGCTTTATTCTCCAGACTGTTAGGATCCTGAACTCTCTTCCCCTTTCTGCGTAGCGTCCTGTACTTATTTATTGTGTTATTTGTTTATTTATTATTCATTCATCACTCTTATTTATTCATTGATTGTGCCTTCTTGTTTTATTTTTCTTGTGTTGTTTACTTGTATGTACATTGTGAACTATGTCTTGTCACCGTGGGATAGTGGGAACGTAATTTCGATCTCTTTGTGTGTCTTGGCATGTGAAGAAATTGAAAATAAAGCAGACTTTGACTTTTTGACTTTGTTTATGCGTTTATGTAATGTTAGTATGCCCTACCTTCAGCCTATTCTATTTTTATTTTAAATTGCCTTTCAAGATGACATATCTGTTTTTGGTGTTTGATTATATCAAATAAATTTCCCCCCAAAATGCGACTCATACTCAGGTGTGACTTATATGTTTTTTTCTTCTTTATTGTGCACTTTATGGCCGGTGCGACTTGTACTCCAGAGCGACTCATAGTCCGGAAATTACGAGCCAATTTCATCCTACAACAGGACAATGACCCCAAACACACCTCCAAATTGTGCGAGAACTATTTAGAGCAGAAGCAGGCAGCTGGTATTCTATCGGTAATGGAGTGGCCAGCGCAGTCACCAAATCTGAACCCCATTGAGCTATTGTGGGAGCAGCTTGACCGTATGGTACGCAAGAAGTGCCCATCCAACCAATCCAACTTGTGGGAGCTGCTTCTGGAAGTGTGGGGTGCAATTTCTCCAGATTACCTCAACAAATTAACAGCTAGAATGCCAAAGGTCTGCAATGCCGTAATTGCTGCAAATGGAGGATTCTTTGAAGAAAGCAAAGTTTGATGTAAAAAAAATCTTATTTCAAATACAAATCATTTTTTCTAACCTTGTCAATGTCTTGACTCTATTTTCTATTCATTTCACAACGTTTGGTGGTGAATAACTTTGAATGACTTTTCATGGAAAACACAAAATTGTTTGGGTGACCCCAAACTTTTGAACGGTAGTGTATATATATATATATATATATATATATATATATATATATATATATATATATATATATATATATAGTGTAGTGTATATATATATATATATATATATATATATATATATATATATATATATATATATATATATATATATATATATATATATTTATATCCATCCATCCATTTTCTGAACCGCTTAGTCCCCACGGGGGTCGCGGGCGTGCTGGAGCCTATCCCAGCCGTCATCGGGCAGTAGGCGGGGGACACCCTGAACCGGTTGCCAGCCAATCGCAGGGCACACAGAGACAGACAACCATTCACACTCACACTCACACCTAGGGACAATTTGGAGTCTTCAATCGGCCTACCAAGCATGTTTTTGGAATGTGGGAGGAAACCGGAGAGCCCGGAGAAAACCCACGCGGGCCCGGGGAGAACATGCAAACTCCACACACCCTCCTAACTGTGAGGCGGACGTGCTACCCAGTGCGCCACCGAACTGCCTGTCCGCCTCACAGTGTGGTGTGTGGAGTTTGCATATATATATATATATATATATATATATATATATATATATATATATATATATATATATATGTATGTACAACCTTTTATATATTAATAATATAAGAAGAACCTTAGTAGAACCGGTAAGTTGAACCTTGGAAAACGATCCACCAAACAGCACACACCATGAGACCAACATCCATGCTGTTATCGTGTTGCTATATAAACAGGGGCACACAGGGAGGGCCGGAGGTGGAATCGAACCCGCACCCTCCTAACTGTGAGGCGGACGTGCTACCCAGTGCGCCACCGAGCCTATATATATATATATATATATGGCGGCTCGGTGGCGCACTGGGTAGCACGTCCGCCTCACAGTTAGGAGGCTGCGGGTTCGATTCCACCTCCGGCCCTCCCTGTGCGGAGTTTGCATGTTCTCCCCGAGCCCGCGTGGGTTTTCTCCGGGCACTCCGGTTTCCTCCCACATCCCAAAAACATGCTTGGTAGGCCGATTGATCACTCCAAATTGTCCCTAAGTGTGAGTGCGAGTGCGAATGGTTGTTTGGCTCTGTGTGCCCTGCAATTGGCTGGCAACCGGTTCAGGGTGTCCCCCGCCTACTGCCCGATGACAGCTGGGATAGGCTCCAGCACGCCCGCGACCCCCGTGGGGACTAAGCGGTTCAGAAAATGGATGGATGGATATATATATATATATATACACACTCACATTCTAATGAAGACACCAAACACTACTCTTCTAATTGTATGGTATTTACCAGCCTTTGTAGTATTTTTTGCTCATTATTTCACAGTTCCTTTTTTTGTGGTGACACAAATGTTGCTCTATATCTATAGTTAATAGAGACACAGAAATAAAAAACAATAATTATGTATCGATTCAATTTATTGTGTATTTTCACTCCGATGCGCACACACTCGTATTTCCACATTTCACTTCCAGACAAGCTGTAAAATTGATCTCTGTTTGATATGGAAATGCAGCATACGCACACTCTCAGCCGTACATTTGCATTTTGCTGATCATTTAATTCCATAGTTCATAGAGGGTATTTTCTGCAGGTTTTGTTTATGGAATGCATCAAAGCAGCCCAGAACTGCTGCTGACTGCAAAGTAATTTGGTAGTAACAGATGCTGACAATAAACTGCAGCCTACAAGGAGACTTTAGTCACTCGTTCCATTTTCAGTCCCTTGTCCTTTTTAGCATCACAGGTGAGCTGGAGCTTATCCCAGCTAACTGTAGGCGCAAGGTGTAAAATGGGAAGATGATGAGAGATAGACACACATGCAAATACACTCTGCTACACTCACAAGCTGATGAAAGGATAATTCCTCTGAGACTTCCATCACTGTCATGAAATAGAAGCATGCACACATTTTAGTCTCTCAACTGAAACACTTTGATAAGACTTCTTTTATGTGCTGGAGTGATGAGGCAAACCATACACAGACTTTCTGAAGCAAACCTTGTTAAAACTCACATGCGAGGGGCAGCTGATTTTGTCTATGTTAACTATGAAAGATGAGGATCTCATCTGATTGCATATATATATATATATATATATATATATATATATATATATATATATATATATATATATATATATATATATATATATATATGTAAGTACAACCTTTTATATATTAATAAAGATTTAAATTATTAATTTTTATATATATATATATATATATATATATATATATATATAATATAATTAAATATTAAGAATTAAAATTCAAGATGGCGGCGCGTGCACACGCAGCGGCCACTCTCTGTCCCGTTCGGTGTTGTGTGAGTGTTTACTGAGTGTTTGTCCGGCAGTTTTGTGTGTGTTCGTCTCGTGTGATACGTCGTGCTACTAGTGCGGCGGGCATGTTCTGCTCAACATCGGCGGAAGTGGATTTTATGGCGTTCTGGACTTTGGTGCGGAGAGATTAAGGGCGCTCGGACTGCTTCGTCATGGAGCGACGCCGGACTGGCCTGCTCTTCCTCCCCCGGTTGGACTGTGTCGTGAGCTCGGACTGCTCTGTCCTGGAGCATTGTTGGGATGCGTCGGCAGTGGGTCTGCGAAGCAGCAGAAGAGGGGCCAGCACGGAGACGTCGGGCCAGGCTTGCGGCCAACCCAGCTCGCCCAGCGTTCCATTCTCCTGGCGTACGTTCGTTCGCGACAAGTTGCGTTCGTCTGATAGGATCCACGAACCGGACAGTGCGTGCCTGCTGTGTGCTCGTGTTCACAGTGGCCTGGTTGACTGTCATCTTACCGGACTCTGCTGTGCATCGGGAGCGGCTAGCGTGCTATCACGCTTATTGTTCATTGATGTTGACTTCTTGTGTTATTTTTCCTGTGTTGTTTACTTGTATGTGCGTTGTGAACTCTGTCTTGTCACCCTGGGATAGTGAGAAACGTAATTTCGATCTCTTTGTGTGTCTTGACATGCGGAGGAATTGACAATAAAGGAGACTTTGACTTTGACTTTGATTTATGCTTGTCTTCTGGAACCTACAAGTTCCATCACTCAATTTTTCTGCATTCCAGTTTTCAGAGTGCCACAGAGGTGTCTTAAGATATGGGTTTTATTTGTTCCTTGACTATGCTTGTAAAACAAATTACTTGTATCATCTTTCTCAATTTCAATGAATGCAAATGCCATGAATTTGTTCCAGGCTTCCCCCCAAACAGAAATATTTACAATGTGTTTTCCAGAAGGAAAATAGCATTCTATAATATTGAATCTCATAAAGGCATAAATAAATAATATAATCAAATAAAATGTAAAGAATTAAGAAGTTTTAGGTTCATGAGTAATCATGTCAGTCCATGACAAGGTGTAATTTGTTTTCCCAGTATTTCACTGGAACAAGCTGGAATAAAGGAGCAAAACAGTGTTTATATTCAGTTCAGAATTAAAGTACAGTATTGTCTGCACTATAGGGCATACTGGATTATAAGGCGCACCTTCATTGAAATTTTTATTTTAGAAATGGTTTCATATATAGGGCGCACCGGGTTAAAAGGCGCATAGAATAGAAGCTACTGCATTAAACTGGGGTTGACTAGGGTTGCGTTATGCATCTACTAGATGGAGTTGTGCTAAAGGGAATGTCAACCCAGTCAATGAGGTAAAAAAAAGTCCAACTCCCATTCCGTATGAAAGTGATACGGTTTAGCTTCTTACTTAGTCCAGCAACCCCACTCATTTTTTATGGTCATAAACTTTCTTTAGTTTAAAAAAAAAAAAAAAAGCGAGTGCGTGCGTTGATGCGTAATGCGTTGATTAGCTTGATAACTTTGGCGCCGAAATGCTACGGTGAAGGGGTGTGGTCACTTTCTATTGTACATGTGCGGTTCACTGTGATTGCCTCCCGACAGGCTTACCTGTGTGTCAATCAAGTGATGGGATGGATTCTAGCCTATAGAAAAAATTGCTTTTTTTATGTTGTTTTCATCAGGTGTCTGAAATGCAAATTCCCATTCAATCTGAGAGTGAGGGAGTGGCTGATGGTGTAGGGGTACACATGCTTGTCTTGCGTGCCGACACTGTGAGTTCGATTCCCACATATGACGGTATGAATGTGTGTGAGTGATGGTGTGAATGTGTGTGTAAGTGACAAAAAAAAATCTGAGAATGTGAAAGACAAGATTAACAGAAGGATTTTGACTTCTTACCAGCCAGACATGGGGCTTTGTGTCGCAGACCCCCGCCGTCAATCAGCAGCTAAAGTTTACTGGCGGGCCGGCGGACTGTGTTAGACGGTCGGCTGCCTGGCCCGGAGACTCACCACAGACAGTGTCAGACGGCCGGCTGCTCACTGAGGAGGTTTCCTGCTAGCCACCTGCTGCGATCGTCTGTCCATCCATCCATTTCAACACTGCGTATCCTGTCCAGCACCACTTACCATGTCCAGGGTCGCTGGGGGTGCTTGAGTATCCCAGATGACAACAGGCGAATGGCAGACTACACTCTGAACAGATCGCCAGCCAGACGCAATCACACCCACATGTACACTGCCACTGAGGGGAAATCGTGAATCGATCCAGCACCACTTATTCTGTCCAAGGCCGCTGGGGGTGCTTGAGTATCCCAGCTGACAACAGGCGAAAGGTAGACTACACCCTGAACTGATCGCCAGCCATACACAATCACATGCACACTGCCACTGAGCAGGAATTGATCCCATGCTGCCCGCTCACAATTCAGGCGAGGGCACCCCTACACCAGCGGTGACTTAGATGCTATTCTTTAGCCCGTCTAAGACACTGCCCGTTATGTGTTAGCAATAAGGTAGTAGAATTAAGGCAATGTTATGTGGTTGACAGGCAACTTTAACTCGGAGTGGAGTGGCATTAAACAGCTGAAAACCACTTTTTTAATGAATGGCCCACGCTCGGCAGTTGTTGCATCTTGAGTTCACTGCCGCCATCTGTGTTTGCAAGTGAAAGCAAAAAAAAAAAAAAAAAAAAGCCACCAAAAAATGGCACATCACTCAAAAAACCTGTAAGTTTGGTCACAAAATTACAAGGCATCACTGATGTCTAAACACTGAAAACAAATGCTTGTTAGAATGTAATGAATGCATTCCTTTATTAAATCAATCAAGTTACATATTATATTTTCTAAATATTCAAAAACGTGAACGTTCAACGTACCGGTGGCCAAGAAGCTCACCATCACAGGTTTGAATGATTTCAGACCTGTTGCCCTGACATTTGTGGTCATGAAATCCTTTAAGAGTTTGGTGTCAAACCACCTGAAGGACATTACAATAATCGGGACTAACCTCCCATCTAGCCAGCACTTGTACCTGTCCAGGACCAGGAAACGTGCAAGTAACATCTCTACAGACCCTTCTTACCCAGGTCACAGTCTGTTCGAACTCCCCTCCAGCCGCCGTTATAGAGTGTTGTACGCCAAAACCAGCAGACACAGCTTCTTCACCCAGGCTGTCGCTCTGATAAACTCACACTACTCATAGAGTCTCAGAGTCATTGCTGTGCAATAACATCCTGCTCTCGACGCTTTATCTGTGAATTGTCTATACTTCGTGTACTATATGTCCTCTCTTCATCCATTGCAGCCTGGTCATCCTGGAAGCGGGATCTTCCCATCTGTGGTCTCTTCTCAAAGTTTGTCATTTCCCCTAGTAGGAGTTTTGAGTTTTTCCTTGCCCTCCTGGGAGTTTAAGATCAGGGGATGTTTGAGAATAATTGTCAATTTTCACATGTCCTGAATGTTGTTAGTCACCTAAAGGTTGAACAGAGGCTGAGATCTACCGGAGTCAAATTCCTTGTTTGGCATGCCCAAACATGGACAATAAACTTCTTGTATCTTGAATCTTTTATTGATTTTTAAATGTGAGATATATCTGCAATTGGCGAGCAACCAGTTCTGGGTGTACCCAGCTTATACCGCCCAAGGATAGCAAAACCTCAACTTTTGTGCGCATAAGATAATCGCTGATTGGTTGGATGGATAAGGGGGAAAACGGCCATTTCATTTTGAAGCTGATCTTATTGTCACTGGTGTTGTTGATATTCTTCTAGGATTCTATTAGGCATCCATATATTTGGTCTTACATGTTTCACTAAATTCATCCACAGGTTTTGGCATCTCATGCAGAGATTTGACAAGCAGTTTTATTTTCCCTCAATAGGGGAAGATGTGGCTCTGTTATGTTTGACTCACCCGTGTCAGTCAGTCAGTCAGTCAAAGATGCACCTCGCGCAGTGCTTTCAGGCGGTGACAAGCACTGCCATCTAGCCTTACATGCCGCAGGCTGCCGATCTGTTTTAAACTTTATCTTTTTATGTAGTTTAATGGGATTGTCATAGCAATGTGTTGTTCCCCACAGTGTGCGATTTCCTCAGACTGAATACACAGATAAACAAGAGAGCAGGAGAATAAAATGGAGTGGGAGTGGGAAGCAGAGGGTGGATTTAAGTATTTTGGGGTGCTGTGGAGGTCAAAGTCAAAGTCAGCTTTATTGTCAATTTCGTCACATGCCAAAGACACACAAAGAAACCGAAATTTCGTTCCCCGCTATCCCACGGTGACAAGACATGGCACACAACAGACAATCAAGTAAAACAACAGCGTGCTGAATAAATAACGAATAAATAACACAACAAATAAATAAGAGGAGCAAAAAGGAGCAAGTGAGCGTACAGCAGACATTCCAGAAAATAGCACAAAAGTGCAGCGCGCTACGCAGAAGAGGGTAGCGAGTTCAGGGTCCTAAAAGCCTGGAGAATGAAGCTGTTGGCGAGTCTGGTGGTGCGGGAGCGCAGGCTCCTGTACCTCTTCCCAGAGTGCAGAAGGTCGAACAAAGAGTGAGCTGGGTGACTCACATCACTCACAATCGCGGTTGCCTTGCGGGTGAGATGGGAGGTGTAAATGTTCTTCAGGGAGGGGAGCGAAGCACCAACAATCTTACCAGCCGTATTCACTATGCGCTGCTGGGCCTTCAAGTTCTGGTCAGGGCAGCTACCACCCCAGACGGCGATCCAACTGGAGAGGACGCTCTCAATAGTGCCACGGTAGAATGTAGACAGGACTGCCTGAGGAGCACATGCACGCCTGAGTTTCCGCAGGAAGTACAGGCGGCGCTGAGCTTTCTTTGCCAGTGACGCGGTGTTTGCCGACCAGGAGAGGTCCTCACTGATGTGCACCCCCAGGAACTTGGTGCTGTTCACCCTCTCCACCACAGCACCGTCGATGATCAGCGGCTGGTGTTTTGGCTGACCCTTTCGGAAGTCAACAACGATTTCCTTGGTCTTGTTGACGTTCAGCAGGAGGTTGTTGTCCCTGCACCACTTGGTCAGAAGGTCAACCTCCGACCTGTACCGAGTCTCGTCGCCCCCCATGATGAGACCCACCAGAGTCGTGTCGTCAGCAAACTTCACTATGCGGTTGTCGCTGTAGGTCACAGTGCAGTCATGCGTCAGCAGGGTGAGGAGCAGTGGACTGAGCACGCAGCCCTGGGGGGCCCCCGTGCTCAGCGTGATGCTGGTGGAGATTTTGTTGCCAACACGCACCACCTGAGGCCTCTGACAGAGGAAGTCCAGTAGCCAGTTGCAGAGGGAGGTACTGAGGCCCAGCTCGTCGAGTTTGCAGATGAGCCGCTGCGACACAATGGTGTTGAAGACAGAGCTAAAGTCCACAAACAGCAACCTCACATATGAGTCCTTTCTCTCCAGGTGGGTGAGGGCCGAGTGGAGGGCAGAGCAGATGGCATCCTCAGAGGACCGTTTGGCACGGTACGCAAACTGGAAAGGGTCAATGGTGGGGGGGAGAACGGATTTGATGTGCACCATGACAAGCCGCTCAAAGCACTTCATGATGATAGGCGTCAGGGCCAGGGGCGGTAGTCATTGAAGCAGGACGGCACAGGTTTCTTCGGCACAGGAACGATGGTGGCAGCCTTGAAACACGAAGGGACGAAGGCCTGCTGCAGGGAAACGTTAAAGATGGCCGTGAAGACACCCGACAGCTCGCCAGCGCAGTCCTTCAGCGCACGACCCGGGATGTTGTCAGGGCCCGCCGCCTTACGAGTGTCAATAGCGGCAAGCGCCCTCCTCACTCCGTCGGCAGAGAGGCACAGGGGCTGCTCGTGTGGGGGGGTGAGTGGTCTTCAGCGGGCAAGTGCTGTTCTGGGCGTCGAAGCGAAGAAGCGGTTAAGATCGTTCAGCAGACGGACGTCGCCCTCACAGCTCCGCGGCGCGGGCTTGTAGTCCGTGATGGTCTGAATGCCCTGCCAAAGGCTCCGTGCGTCCTTGCTGTCCTCGAAGTGGGTGGAGACATTGCAAGAGAACGCCTCCTCAAGTGTCAATGTGGTTCTATAAAATGTTTGTTGCAGATCAACATAATGACAGTATCGCTATGTACCTGTGATAACATGACCCGGGTCAGGTCTAGCTGAGTGTGGGATGTAATAAAACCCAGTGAACACATTCCAAGATATAAAACTTGTCTATGAAGTGGTAGACATGGTTGAGTATGACTGTACGTCGAATATTCCATCCATTGATGTATACATTTTCTCCAACACATTTCTTGTTCAGGACACGAAGAGCTGGAGCCAATCCCAGCTGACCTTGGAAAAAACTTAAACAACATCCTGGACTAGTGACTGTTGAATCACAGGTTATAAACTGTCAGGGTTGGGAGGGTTACTTTAAAAATGCACTCCATTACTGTTATAGTGACCTGTTAAAAATGTAATAGTCTAACAAAAAGAGAAGTCCAACTGAGCACATGAGAAGAGTTTTTCTTTCTTTTGGTATTTTCCAAGAATTTGTACAGGTATGACAGGCATTGGCTGTAATTTCTAATCTTCACCAACAGAGAGTGCACATTCACTTTGAAATAACTGTGAAATCCTGATTCACGTTTAACCCGTATGCAAATATTCCACAGGCAGTACGAACTGTTGATTGTCTCAAAAGAACTTGAGGCAACAGATTTGTTTAATGACACCACCTTTGTTAATCATCTACTAGCTGGGGACTTTGCCGGCACAGCACAAATCTTTCCTTCATATCATAGCTCCACTGGAGAGGTGCTGAAGGACTTTACGTTGCTTCTTTCGCCATCTTGTCTGTTTGTGGGCACCACTTCCAGTCTCTCGTCAACGGTAACATTTGACATTACAGACTTTGGTCCTTATGGTCAAGACGTGTCCCAGTCCAAGACGGCAGCAGACTGATCATTTTGTTAGAAAAATTGTATATATATGTTATCATGCGTTCTCTAATGAGTACTTATTAATAATGTTACTGCTCAGTATGCTTGCTGCTTTGCCTTGCTTGTTCTTATCTTGTGCAACAGAACAGAAGGATTACGGCTGGGTCAGGGGCGAGATGACGGTTGTGTCAAACAAGATACTGCTGACATCTCAGCGTCCACCAGAACAGATCGTGAAAACAACACGTCAAACGATGCGTCATGAACCTTCTGATCTTCCTTAAAGAACGTCACTTTCTCTTTGTCAGGCAGGGGACAAGATGGAGGACTCGGATGCAGAGTCGTTTCTTTCTGGGATTTATTCCAGCAAGCACACTGAGCAAAAGTACAAATCAAATCGCCTCTTGCGAGGGAAAACACGTGGCAAAAAGTACAAACAAAAGGTGTCGCACTGAGGCGAGTCAAAAGGCTAAAAGTACAAATCAAAACGCCTCTTACGAGGGAAAACACGTAGCACAAAGTACCAACTAAAGGAGTCGCACTGGGGCGAGACAAAAAGGCGATGGGGACCAAGGCACAAACAAAAGCGTCGCTCGGTGGCGAGACAAAAAGGAGGGTTCTTACAGAGAGTTCGGACATCAAGGGATCGCTGGTGGTCGGGACGAGGCAAGACACACTGGCACAAGACAAGGGGAAGACACGGACTAAATACACACAAAAGGGCGGGGACACAGGTGATGACAATTAGTGTCGATTACGCAGGTGCACACAATCGGGATCAGGGAAGACAAGACAACCAAACACCGAGGACGGAAACACGAACTGAAACGGAAGGGATGACAAAATAAAACTGGAAGTAAAGTTACGACAATTGACGAGACAAAAAACTGAAAAAATAAACGCGACCGCATGACACTCTTTTTATTTCTCGGAATATTGCTTAAACTGTTTTGCTGATATAGCCATATCTGCACGCAACACTTTGTTCATTACTTTTTGTTTCTTTTCTTACGAGACGAAGCCCGCAATCTTTTTTCCCCCTTACCCTCAGGGGCTAATCGTCTCACACTGTGGGTAGGGCATTCCAAATAAAAAGAGCGAGGAGAGTAAACAGATTTTTAGTGTAGTCAGATTGTAGAAAGCAATCTGTATCTCACTCCTCACGAGAAAACTCAATATTCTGCCTCACTTGTTTTTTGTCTGCTGATCCTTTTCTTTTATTCAGATATTCGGTTAGCGCGTTGAACCTGACAGAAATTTGGGGGCTTGTCCCGGATTCTCAATAGACCTATCTCAGGGGTCCGGCTGACTTTTCGACGCAGGACAAGTCCTTGGCCAAGGCACATAAAGAAACCCTTTTCACGGGGCTGACTCGATCAGTCGGCTGGACACCAGAGTGGTTGACGAGAACATCCGAGGAAAAGAACCAGCAGACTGTGCGTACGAATATTGATTCTGTTAAAAGGAATGAATGTGCAGTGACAAGAGGTCACTTAAAACCTTGACAATTCTAGACCCTATCAAGTGCAATTAGAAACAGTTAAATTCCGCTGGGGTGATGGAGTGTCGTGGGGTCTCCTAACTTAACCTTCCTAATGTGTTAGCTTTCTGCTGCCATCGGTGGTGTTTTTTTTAACTCTTGTTTAGCTGGTTTGGCTCCCTTATCCATGAAAAGATAGGTTTTATATCTACTTCAAGAAAAAGGCAAAAATACGTTTTTTACACAATAGGAAGGTTAAAGAGTTTGTTAAAATCCACGGGAGGGCGGACTCCCCTGCTTGCCTGTGAGACGATAAGAGTGCGCATTGTGTGTGTGTGTGTGTATAGTTTGACTGAGAGTGATCTCATTTGAGCTCTCCTTTATATAAAACACACAGGATTGTAAACAGTGGCTTTGTGTGGAAGCAGAGGAAAGGAGACTTACCACTCATTGAATATTTTACCACTCTCCTGTGAATTAAATTGGCTTTAGGACACTGTAGGTGCCATTGCCAACTCCGAAATTTAGAAAAAATAAACCATGGGAAAATCAAATAGCAAACAAAAGTCGCTACCCCAACATGAATTAAAATGCAAAGATTGAAAATTAATGGAAGGGGTTGACACCGAAAATATAAAATATCTTGACAAATGCATATTTTGGACAGAGGTGGGGGGTTGCATTATGCGACGTGGCGATGGCGAGGCTCTCCGCACTTCAGTTGCTCCCCCCACCCTTGTTATCAGCTGGGAAGATTGTCATGTCTATGTTGTGGGCCTGTGTGTTTGTTTCTTTGTATGTTTGTCTTTGTGTATCAGTTCGTTATAAAGGTTGGAATTGCGTTAAATTGGTGCACGAAAACGGTGTGCTAGACAATGGTTTATCAGATTTGCATTGTTAAATGTAAAAATTAGAAATTATAGAATAATATGAGGGTTGTGGGCAGAAACTTGTCCGACGAGGAGAGTGCCCAACCCTCATAAAAATGTGAGAGTAAGAGAAAACATACATTGGAGAACTGGATAAAATTAGGTTAATGATTAGAAATCAATGGTGTTATTATTATTCTCTTATCCCCTGCATTGCAAATGTCTTCTTGATGCAGATAGGTTAACAGTGAGGAGATAATTTATCAATTGATGGGAGTTAGTAATTGGCCAAATTCTAGTCACATTATATTTAATTTGCAGGCCATTATTTAGTATGATATGACAGTGTCTAGCTCAGTAGACTGTTCTATCAAAAAAATGTGAGAGTGAAGGAGGAGGTTTAATTTGTAATCTGACATTTGGGTCCCATTTTGAAGAGCATAGATTGTTTTTGTTTGTTTATTTTTAAAGATATATTTAACAGTTTATCTCGGTGCAGTAAGGATATAGCAATTTTGCAAGACTTAAAATTAAAAATTAAAAAGCAAAATTACATTCTCATTTTCCCAGAAGAGAGGAAAATTGAAAGATAAGGAAGACGAAGAAAAGATAAAAAAGAACTTGCTGTTGCACAGACAGGAAGATGATGACACAGTGTCAGCGCAAGCTCGCTTAAGAACCGCAGCTGAGAATGTGATGAATGAAGATGAGAAAAATGATCAAATTACAAAGACAGATGTTGTGGCACGGCAAAGCAAACCATCCTTTCCGTCTTTGTACCCCAAATTAAACAACTCATTGCTTCCTATAATTTGAGAGGTGATGAAGAACAACAGGTTTTCATGGCATCCTTAACCAAACATTGGGCAAGCGTTAAAGGCACCTGGAGTCCTTTTGATCTCCAGGGCCGTCCATTGGAATATAACGGGGTGCCATTACAAATAAAATTGACCAACTATTGGGCAGGATAAAAATAAAATTCCAACGTAGAGCAAATTACACAGACATTGGCCGAACTAAACAAAAAGAAGATTAGTTGTTTGAAGACTTTAGACACAGACCAGAAAGAGTGTTCAACTGATGTCTATGATCAACAACTCAAAAATGCTCTACATGCAAATTTGCGACCAGTATTATGTCGAAAACGAATAAATTCAACAATTTTTTTCCCTATAAAATGGTGCCGTTTGGGTTTGAAGTACATAGTCGCTTCAAAGGAGGAAAAGCATGATTTAAGATACGCGATTGATCAATGAGAAGGCTATCCCTTGTGCCAGGGGTCTCATTCCCCTTCCTGACGACGGCGAATTCCATGATTGTGTCGATGCTGCTCAACAGATTGCAAAGGCTCTGCCTGATTTGGGAGATGCGCCTCTGCTAAATGGTCATGTGGGTTTTGTTGATGGGTTTTCTAAGAAAAATGAATTTGGTGTGACCCATTGTTACTGCTGACGAAGTCTTGGAGGCTGCTAAACTGCCATCCTATGTGTCAGCACAGGCCGCTGAGCTCATTGCTTTGACTGGGGCCTGCAAATCGTTTGCAAACAAGTCCGTCACTATCTGGACTGATAGTCAGTATGCTTTTGCTACAGTGCACGTTTTTGCTCAGCAGTGAGGCAACCGTGGCATGATAACTTCTACGGGGAAGCCTCGATGGAAGTATTTGGCTGTGGCTGCTTTCCTTGTTTCCTCGTCAAGGTTGCCATTTGCCTGTGGAATTCCAAGGTATTTGTAGCTGTCCTCAATGTCTGCTATTGTTCCTTCTGTGTGGATTACCTTTCCTCTTTTAGTCACCATGCGGCCACATTTCTCAAGTCCGAGTGACATTCCAATGTCAGAGCTGTAGATCCTGGTAGTGTGGATCAGGAAGTCAATGTCCCGCTCGTTCTTAGCGTACAGCTTTATGTCATCCATGTAGAGGAGGTGGCTGATGGTGGCCCCATTCCTGAGTTGGTATCCATAGCCCGTCTTGTTGATTATTTGGATGAGGGGGTTCAGTCCTATACAGAACAGCATTGGGGACAGAGCGTCTCCTTGGTATATACCACATTTGATGGTCACGTGTGCAAGTGGCTTGCCATTAGCTTCAAGTGTGGTTTTCCACTGTTTCATCGAGTTGGCGATGAAGGTTCTCAGAGTCCCATTGATGTTGTACAGCCTCAAGCATTCAGTGATCCAAGTATGTGGCATTGAGTCATATGCTTTCTTGTAATCAATCCAGGCCATGCTCAGGTTGGTACGTCTGGTTCCGCAGTCTTGGGTGACTGTTCTATCCACCAGGAGTTGATGTTTTGCTCCTCTGGTATTTTTACCAATCCCTTTCTGAGCAGTGCTCATGTATTGATCCATGTGCCCGCTGATCTTATCTGATATTATGCCCGACATCAGCTTCCATGTTGTGGAGAGGCAGGTGATTGGCCGGTAGTTGGATGGGACTGTACCCTTTAAAGGATCCTTCTGGATCAGGATCGTACGCCCTTGGGTTAGCCATTCAGGGTGAGTCCCATCCCTTAGCAGCTGGTTCATTTGTGCTGCCAGGCGCTCATGGAGAGTTGTAAGTTTCTTGAGCCAGTAGCTGTGGATCATGTCAGGGCCTGGTGCTGTCCAGTTTTTCATTCCTGAGACTCTTCTCTGGATGTCTGCCACTGTGATGGTTACTGGGTTCTGTTCAGGGAGCTTGCTGTGGTCCTTTCTCAGAGCCACCAGCCACTGTGCATCCTTCTTATGTGATGCCTCCCGCTCCCATATATCCTTCCAGTACTGTTCAGTTTCCAGCCTTGGTGGGTCTGCTCTGCTATTATTCCCCTGCCACTGAGCGCACACTTTCGCTGGTTGTGTTGTGAACAACCTGTTTATTCGTCTGGCTTCATTCTCTCTTGTGTACCTCTTTAGGCGGCTGGCCAAGGCTTGGAGTCTTTGTTTGGCAGTTTCGAGTGCTTCAGGTATGGGCATCTGGCTGTATTTCTTGGGAACTTGCTTTTTCATTGCACCTTTTTGGGCCTCTGTCATTTGGCTCACTTCTCTCCGTGCTATCTTGATTTTGGCCTCCAGCCTTCTCTTCCATGGTGGGCACTGTTGTGGTCGCATATGGTCATTCTTCTTGTAGCCAAGCATTTCTAGGATCACTGCTGCTGAGGTGTATATCAGCTCATTGGTTTCAGTGATGGTAGCCGTAGGAATTGTTGTCAGTGCTGCATTCACATCTTCTAGGAGACTTTCTGAGGGTACTTCACTTAGCCTCTGCAGTGTGTATCTAGGTTCCCGAGCATTCATTCCCGCCATGATCTTCTTCTTCAGGTCAGTTGCTGCCTCGTTCAGCTTGATTGTGCTTATTGGGGTTTCGTACCCAACCTCTGGACTTATACATGGATTTAACTCGTCTCTGACCTGGTGCTCTGGTTGACCTTCGCTATGGCATTTGTGTTGTATCTCATCAATCTCGAGCTGTGATAGCAGGTGCCGTTTATGGATATTGGAACATTGAGCTACTAGTTGCTTGGCTGACAGTGATGACTGTGGGTATCGAAGTTGCCATTGTTCCCACATTCGCCGCATGTAACCTCTCTCGCTCGGGTTGCTGGAGTAGTAGCATTCCAACAGATCCTTATTCTCGCATCTCACCCATTTGTGTCTTGTTCCAGTAGCCCATTTTTCATCAGGGTGCTCTGGTTCCCCAGCACCTGACGCAGACCTTGTTTGTCCGGGCGACGTCTGAGCCGGCATGTCTTGTTTCTTGTACTCTCATTATCTCTGAGGTAGGCGGGATCGTTAAGGGTCTTGCCTAAGGACCCACACTGACTGTTGGTAAGTTGCTCATATTGTGCCCCGAACCTGGGTCTCCCCTTTGTAAGTCATGTGACTTACTGATTGAGTTAGTCAGCCGTATGACTATATATATATATATATATATATATATATATATATATATATATATATACTTAAAAACTTTCTTAAGTTTAAGAGAAAAAACAGGGATCCGACAATCGGAGGGAACTCGCGAGCTTTAGTGTTGTGTTGTTAGCGCCGTTGTTTGTGCACGCCTCAAGTGCGAAAAAACCCCAAAAACATTTTAATGTCACGCGATCGACCAGTAGAGGCTAGGCGATCGACCGGTCGATCGCGATCGACGTATTGGGCACCCCTTATGTAATGTGTCGTGTCCATGTGCAACCAATGGGCGTGTGCTGCAAGTTGTATAAAAATGTTACAAGTAAATAAAGCAAAAAAGTTACATTAAATATTTCTAAACTGCAAGCCCCTTGTGTTTTGAATTCATGAGGAAGCTAGCTAGCAGATGAGTCCATCTTTAGTCAAAAGCTAACGTCTTGCTATTCATATCAGCGAATTATTGCAAATCGTTTGCTGCTGAAGTGGGATGGAATACAGCCCCAGCTGAATAAGTAATATGATGTCCCACATTCATTTGTATTTCAATATTGCTGTTAAAGCCACAAGAGTGAGAGTTGTGTTACCAGCATAATTTTCACATCATACATCAGTTTTTGTGAGGATCTGTGTGTGCAGACTAAGACCTTCTGCACGTACAACAACGACAAACCTTGGGTTACACCGAGCCTCAGGAGGCTGCGCAAAGTCAAGGAGGAGGCCTACAGTAGCGCCGACCGGGACCTGTTCAAGCAGACCAGAAACACACTGAACCGAGAGGTCAGGAAAGCCAGGAGGTGTTACGGGGAGAGCCTGGAGAGACACCTCTCTGCCAATCCTGATCCCTCACGTCATCTGATGGCGCCGCGGATGGCTGCCACGGTGAGTCGCTCTCTGTTTCTTTGTCTTATTTTGTGTGTTTTCTGTGTCTTCTGCTGTCCATCCCGGATCACTTTTACTAGAGAAGCACTGTTAAACATCGGTCAGTCTTCTTCTGGTATTTTCTCTCCTGTTCTCTCTGATTCAGACTGTTTGTCGGAGATTTTAGCCGGAGCGGCGGCGCTATACAAGCTAGCGCGACGGCGGCGACGCGGAAAACGTGCCGGAGCCCTCGTAAAGCTGAGGCAGAGAGGGTTCCGTTCTTCCCTACCGTCAATTCATCTGGCGAATGTCCGCCCCCTGGCGAACAAGATGGACGAACTGCTGCTCCTCACTTCAAGGAACACGGACTTCAGCAGATCCGCCGCGCTGTGTTTTGTTGAAACGTGGCTTAGCGAACGAACCCCCCACCACGCCATGGAGTTAGCTGGGTTTCGGCTAACGCGTGCATATCGCAGCGCGGAGCTCTCCGGAAAATCAAAGGGAGGTGGTCTCTGTTTCTACATTAATGAACGTTGGTGTACCGATGTCATGGTGTTGAAAGAGTTTTGCAGCCCTCTCCTAGAAACACTTTTCATAAACTGCCGGCCGTTCTATTCACCACGGGAGTTCTCCTCGATCGTCATGGCGGCTGTTTACATCCCACCACACGCACGTGCGAGTGAAGCCACGCAGATGCTGGCTGACCAGGTGACAGACTTGGAGAAATTTCTACCAAATTCACTAATCATTGTTCTGGGTGATCTTAACAGGGCGAACCTCGCACACGAACTCCCCAGATACAGACAGCACATAATGTGTCCCACCAGAGGGGCACAGACACTGGACCACTGCTACACCGTAATTAAGGATGCATACCACTCTGTGGCTCGTGCAGCTTTAGGACTCTCGGACCACTGTCTAGTTCATCTGATCCCTGCCTACAGACAGAAACTAAAAACTTCTAAGCCTGTGGTGAGGACTGTCAGGAAGTGGACAGTGGAGTCAAGGCAGGACCTCCAAGCCTGCTTTGACTGCACCGATTGGAGTGTTTTTGAAGCTGCAAATTCAGACTTGCATGAACTCACTGACACTGTCACATCATACATCAGTTTTTGTGAGGATCTGTGTGTGCAGACTAAGACCTTCTGCACGTACAACAACGGCAAATCTTGGTTTACACCGAACCTTAGGAGGCTGCACAAAGTCAAGGAGGAGGCCTACAGGAGCGGCGACCGGGACCTGTTCAAGCAGACCAGAAACACACTGAACCGAGAGGTCAGGAAAGCCAGGAGGTGTTACGGGGAGAGCCTGGAGAGACACTTCTCTGCCAATTCTGATCCCTCAACAGTGTGGAAAGGCCTGCAGAGCATCACGGGCTTCAAGAAACGAACCCCCCGTCCTGTGGAGAGCCCAAGGCTCACTGACCAGCTAAACAGGTTCTACTGCAGGTTTGATCGGTCCTCCCACACAACGGGACATCCTGCAGCACAATCCACACAATCCACATACTCACCTCCCCCCACAACTGCTCTGTCCACACCTCCATCACCGTGGTCACCGACTCTCTCTCTTGCAGAGGCCGCGCCCGCACTCCAGATTCGCGAGGAGGAAGTGCGCCAGATGTTCCGGAGACAAAAGATCAGGAAGGCACCGGGCCCAGACGGCGTGTCACCTTCCTGCTTGAAAGTCTGCGCTGAGCAGCTGGCGCCCACCTTTGCACGGATCTTCAACCGTTCCCTGGAGCTGTGTGAGGTGCCCTCGTGCTTCAAGAGCTCCACCGTCGTTCCAGTGGCCAAGAAGCCCGCCATCACAGGTTTGAATGACTATAGACCTGTCGCACTGACAGCTGTGGTCATGAAATCTTTCGAGAGGTTAGTGCTGAACCACCTGAAGGATGTCACGGGTCCCCTGCTTGACCCTCTACAGTTTGCCTACCGGGCAAACAGGTCGGTGGATGATGCGGTCAACATGGGACTGCACTACATCCTGCAGCACCTGGACACCCCAGGAATGTATGCCAGGATCCTGTTTGTGGACTTCAGCTCGGCGTTCAACACCATCACTCCTGACATCCTCCAACAGAAGCTCATCCAGCTCGCAGTGCCTGCCTCCACCTGTCAGTGGATCACCAGCTTCCTGACCAACAGGAGACAGCGTTTGAGGCTGGGGAGCATCACATCTGACACCCGGACCACCAATACTGGAGCCCCTCAGGGGTGCGTCCTCTCCCCACTGCTCTTCTCTCTCTACCCCATGGTTCTTAACCTAGGGGTTCGGTGAGTCGGCTTCAGGGGTTCAGCAGAGCTGGTATGCTATCCCCCCCGCGGATGGCCGAACACACCTGGATGTCGTGTAAATCCGCGATAACGCATATCTGAACTGGTCTTGCAAAGGCAAAAGGAGAAGTCACACTGATTTGCTGGTATGTCATTACATCCCCCCCCCCCCCCCCCCCCTAAAGACAGGTTCGGTGAATGCGCATATGAAACTGATTGGGTTCGGTACTACCGCCCCCCCAAAGAGGGGTTTGGTGAATGCGCATATGAAACTGATGGGGTTCGTTATCTCCAAAACGGTTAAGAACCACTGCTCTACACCAACGATTTCTCCGCAGGTGACTCTCCTGTGAAGCTCCTTGTTAGAAAAATGGTATATATTTGTTATCATGCGTTCTCTAATGAGTACTTATTCATAAGAAGTTCAACCTGCCACAGGAGCTGCTGAAGACCTTCTACACTGCCATCATCCAGTCTGTCCTCTGCACCTCCATCACTGTCTGGTTTGGATCGGCCTCCAAACAAGACAAGCACAGACTGCAACGGACAATCAGGACTGCAGAAAAGATAATTGGAATCAACCTCCCATCTATCCAAGACTTGTACCTGTCCAGGACCAGGAAACGTGCAAGTAACATCTCTACAGAGCCTTCTCACCCAGGTTGCAGTCTGTTTGAACTACTCCCCTCCGGACGGTGTTATAGAGCTCTGTACGCCAAAACCAGCAGACACAGAGACAGCTTCTTCCCCCAGGCTGTTGCTCTGATGAACTCACACCACTCTTAGAGTCATTACTGTGCAATAACATCCTGCTCTCCACACCTTTTTTGAATTGTCTACACTGTTTGTACTGTGCCCTCTCTGCATCCATTGCAGCCTGGTCATCCTAGAAGAGGGACCCTCTCATCTGTGGTCTCTTCTCAAGGTTTCTCATTTCCCCTAGCTGGAGGTTTGAGTTTTTCCTTGCCCTATTGGGAGTTTAAGATCAGGGGATGTTTGAGAATATCTGCCATTTTTCACATGTCCCGAGTGTTGTTGTTAGTCACCTAAATGTTGAACAGAGGCTATGATTTACCGAAGTCAAATTCCTTGTTTGGCACGCTCAAAAATGGCGGATAAAAACTCTTGAATCTTGAATAATGACCGAGCCAACTGCAGCTGTCACGTAGAAAACACAGGAAAAGAACAAACACAAAACATCATGACCTCATTATTATGTTCTGTCCAGGGGAACTTGAGATTTTAAAATACATTTCAAAAATTTCATCCACACAAAAAAAATCTTGAAATATTATTAGTAAATGTAGTAAATAATTCAGGGGACAAAAATCAGTAATCTAATATCTTGAAAACCAATACTCACCCCCATACTAGTGGTTAACCCCAGCCTGTCATACGCCAACTAGCACCTACCAAAATTTTATTTAAAACTAAGTTAATGAGTTATTTTTGAGAACAAAATTTACAATGATCCCTAAGGTGAACACTTGAAAATGTTTGTGCAGTTTCTTTATTAATGAGTTAATTACGCTTCTCTTTTAGTTACATATTTTAAATTCCAAATAGTTCAAGGGAGAACACTATACTGTACAAGCGGCGTTCCAAATTTTAATAAATCAGACAATGGCACAGCACTCTATTAAAAAAATGTCTATCTGCTATCAAAGAGAAGCAGCACTCTTTTGAGGTAAAAAAAATGTCCATATTCAAAGCACAAGACAGATGAAGTGAGAGAGGTTTATTAGATTTCATTTATCGTGTTGCCATGAACAGATTTAGTTGCACACAATATAGCAGGAATACGTACTATATGTGCGGGTGTGGTTATCTGGGAAGTAGACTTTATTCTACAGTACAGAGAATAGACAACATAGCAAACATGAGGACTACCATATACACTACACCTTTGGACACATCATTTTCCGTGAGTTGCCTTTATTTAGTGGGGAGTGATACTCACATCTGCTCCCCAAAACATTCCAAGGACTATGGTGAAATGCTAATTGACACAACAGAAAAAAAGTTGCTTGCTCTCAAAATCAAAGCACCAAACCCATCAGGTTCTAGTTTGAGTTCATAACAACTTTAAGACATCCTTTGTCCATGGGCTGCTCCATTCTTAAGGTTGGTTCAGAAAATCACAAGTCACATTACCTTTGGTCGATTTGCAATCATTACCCAATGCAAGTGCATGTGAACAGTGAGTTTCATTTGAACCTGTAATCTAGAAAAAATATGAAGAATCCAGATGGTGAACCTCCTTGTTGATCATTCCTGTGAAATATCATCGGTTTCATCTCTCTGATCTTCCTTTTAGATTAGAGTGTCAAGCACACTAAAAAACTGTCAAAAACAAAACACCCAGGGTGGCAATATGAGATTTTGCATTTTGTGTGTATGTACAATGACCTACTTTGAAACCTGCAAACATTTGGTTGGTCATCCCAGATTTCTCATCATTGGCTATAATGCAACTGAAAGCAGGTAGTACAAATTTTTTAATCCAAGGGGAGTACGAGTGTCACTTAAAGTGGCAGAAATACAGTGGTACCTCTACTTAGGAACTTAATTGGTTCCAGGATCGGGTTTGTAAGTACAAACGTTTGTAAGTAGAAGCAACGTTACTCATAGGAATCGATGTAAAAGCAAATAATGCCTGCCGGACTATCCCAAAGTCACACTTTTTGCCCTATTGCTCTGTGTATAACACACAGAAAACCAAAACAGTTTTATTTTTGCTTTTTCAAACCTTTATAACTTTATAAATAAAACAAGTGTCACTTTATTCTTGACTTCCTAACTTTGGGGAAATCTGTTCTTATTTTCTACAATTGCTAAAAAATACCCCCAAGAAGACAGAAAAAGTCAGGCTAATAAATTATTGTATGCTTTAATTTCACTTACTCATCATTACTTTTTGGTGAAATGATTGAGTTTTCCGACTGAGTGGTCAAAGTCAAAGTCAGCTTTATTGTCAATTTCTCCACATGCCAAAGACACACAAAGAAACCGAAATTCCGTTCCCCCCTATCCCACGGTGACAAGACATGGCTCACAACAGACAAACAAGTAACAAGTATAACAAAAGCGTGCTGAATAAATAATGAATAAATAACACAACAATAAATAAATAAATAAGAGGAGCAGAAACAAAATGAGCAAGTGCGCGTACAGCAGACATTCCCGAAAATAGCGCCACAGTGCCACACGCTACGCAGAAGGGGGTAGCGAGTTCAGGGCCCTAACAGCCTGGGGAAAGAAGCTGTTGGCAAGTCTGGTGGTGCGGGAGCGCAGGCTCCTGTACCTCTTCCCAGAGGGCAGAAGGTCAAACAAAGAGTGAGCCGGGTGACTCACATCTCTGGCAATCGAGGTTGCCTTGCGGGCGAGATGGGAGGTGTAAATGTCCTTCAGGGAGGGGAGCGAAGCACCAATAATCTTACCAGCCGTATTCACTATGCGCTGCAGGGCCTTCAAGTTCTGTTCAGTGCAGTTACCACCCCAGACAGCGATGCAACTGGTGATGACGCTCTCAATAGTGCCACGGTAGAATGTAGACAGGACTGCCTGAGGAGCACATGCACGCCTGAGCTTCCGCAGGAAGTACAGGCGGCGCTGAGCTTTCTTTGCCAGTGACGAGGTGTTTGCGGACCAGGAGAGGTCCTCACTGATGTGCACCCCCAGGAACTTGGTGCAGCTCACCCTCTCCACCACAGCACCATCGATGATCAGCGGCAGGTGTGTTGTGTGACCCTTCCGGAAGTCAACAATGATTTCCTTGGTCTTATTAACGTTCAGCAGGAGGTTGTTGTCCCTGCACCACGTGGTCAGAAGGTCAACCTCCGACCTGTACCGAGTCTCGTCGCCCTTTGTGATGAGACCCACCAGAGTCGTGTCGTCAGCAAACTTCACTATGCGGTTGTCGCTGTAGGTCGCAGTGCAGTCATGCGTCAGCAGGGTGAAGAGTAATGGACTGAGCACGCAGCCCTGGGGGGCCCCCGTGTTCAGCGTGATGCTGGCGGAGATTTTGTCGCCAACACGCACCACCTGAGGCCTCTGACAGAGGAAGTCCAGTATCCAGTTGCAGAGGGAGGTACTGAGGCCCAGCTCGTCGAGTTTGCAGATGAGTCGCTGCGGCACAATGGTGTTGAAGGCAGAGCTGAAGTCCACAAACAGCAACCTCACATATGAGTCCTTTCTCTCCAGATGGGTGAGGGCCGAGTGGAGGGCAGAGCAGATGGCATCCTCAGAGGACCGCTTGGCACGGTACGCAAACTGGAAAGGGTCAATGGTGGGGGGGAGAACGGACTTGATGTGCTCCATGACCAGCCGCTCAAAGCACTTCATGATGATGGGCGTCAGTGCCACAGGGCGGTAGTCATTGAAGCAGGACGGTGCAGGTTTCTTCGGCACAGGAACGATGGTGGCAGCCTTGAAACACGAGGGGACGATGGCCTGCTGCAGGGAAACGTTAAAGATGTCCGTGAAGACACCCGACAGCTCCCCAGCGCAGTCCTTCAGCGCTCGACCCGGGATGTTGTCAGGGCCCGCCGCCTTACGGGTGTCAATAGCGGCAAGCGCCCTCCTCACACCGTCGGCAGAGCGGCGCAGGGGCTGCTCGTGTGGGGGGGGAGTGGTCTTCAGCGGGCAAGTGCTGTTCTGGGCGTCGAAGCGAGCAAAGAAGCGGTTCAGATCGTTCAGCAGACGGACGTCGCCCTCACAGCTCCTCGGCGCGGGCTTGTAGTCCGTGATGGTCTGAATGCCCCGCCAAAGGCTACGTGCGTCCTTGCTGTCCTTCTTCGCTTCTTTGATGCCTCGGGACAGGTCGGCCCTCGCTGTCCTCAAGCCAGCCTCATCCCCCGCTCTGAAAGCCTTGTCTCTGGCCCTCAACAGTCTGAGGACAGCCCCCGTCAGCCACGGCTTCCAGTTCGCGCGAGTGACGACGGATTTCGAGCAAGTCACATCATCGATGCACTTCGTGATGTAAGAGGTAACAGAGTCAGTATACTCCTCTATGTCCGTCCAATCGTTGTAGGTGGCTGCCTGCTTAAACAAGTCCCAGTCAGTATTATTGCCCAGTGATGTCTCTGAGACTCTGAGTGGTGTGAGTTCATCAGAACGACAGCCTGGGGAAAGAAGCTGTGTCTGTGTCTGCTGGTTTTGGCGTACAACGCTCTGTAACGCCGTCCGGAGGGTGTAGTTCGAACAAACTGTTACCTGTGTGAGAAGGGTCTGTAGAGAAGTTTACTTGCACGTTTCCTGGTCCTGGACAGGTACAAGTCTTGGATAGATGAGAGTTTGGTCCCAATTATCTTTTCTACAGTCCTGATTGTTCGTTGCAGTCTGTGCTTGTCTTGTTTGGTGGCCAATCTAAACCAGATAGTGATGGAGGTGCAGAGGATAGACTGGATGATGGCAGTGTAGAAGGTCCTCGGCAGCTCCTGTGGCAGGTTGAACTTCCTGAGCTGTCTCAGAAAGTACAGCCTCTGCTGGGCCTTCTTCCGGACAGAGTCTATGTGGCCGGTCCATTTCAGGTCCCGAGAAATTGTGGATCCCAGGAACTTGGAGGTGTGGAGGGAATAGCATTACTGAGGATAGTGAGGGGTGGAAGTGATGAAGGGTCTCTCTGAAAGTCCACTGTCATCTCCACGGTCTTGAGCGGGTTCAGCAGTGGACCAGCTGCTCCATCTCCTGTCTGTACGCAGTCTCGTCACCGTACCGGATCAGTTCGATGAGAGTGCTGTCATCCGCATACTTCAGGAGCTTCACAGAAAAGTTGCCTGAGGCACAATCGTTGGTGTAGAGAGAGAAGAGCAGTGGGGAGAGTATGCACCCCTGGGGTGCGCCAGTACTGGTGTTCCGGGTGTTCGATGTGATGGTCCCCAGCCTCACATACTATCTCCTGTTGGTCAGGAAGCTGGTGATTGACTGACAGGTGGAAGCAGGCACCGCAAGCTGGACGAGCTTCTGGTGGAGGATGTCGGGAGCGATGGTATTGACCGCCGAGCTGAAGTCCTGGAGGTCCTGCTTTGACTCCACTGTCAATTTCCTCACAGTCCTCACCACAGGCTTAGAGGTTTTTAATTTCTGCCTGTAGGCTGGGATCAGATGAACTAGATTGTGGTCCGAGAGTCCTAAAGCTGCACTGGGCACAGAGCGGTATGCGTCCTTTATCACGGAGTAGCAGTGGTCCAGTGTCTGTTTCCCTCTGGTGGGACACGTTATGTGCTGTCTGTTTTTGGGGAGTTCGTGTGTGAGGTTCACTCTAAAATCACCCACAGCACTAAAACACAAGTGAGAACGAGAACGAAAGAAAAGCAAACGTTCATGTTCATGTTTTTTATTGAAAACAAGCTGGTACGGTCTGCCGCACGGCAACAGTTTCCGCCTTTCATTCCTGCAACAGGGGATAACCGCTTTGGCACAACACCGGACAGCAGAGCGAGAGCGGAGTCACGACAAAAAATCGGAAAAATCCACCGTCGTGCAGAAAGAGTCGGGACAGCGACAATGAGCGCTGATCGCACAGGGCGTGCCTCAGAGCAATGTGCTTCACTAAGGACAAGCGTGGGGTGAGTGGCTGGATGCAAAAACACTGCAGTCCAAGGACAACGACAATGAGCCCTGATCGTGAGGGGCGTGCCTCTGAGAAATAAGCGTCACTGCTGACGTGACTGAGTTCAAGCGCAGGAGGCAGCGCATATAACATTTTAAAGTCAAACTGATTTTATTAAGCATACTTTTAAATGCGTGTTTATATTTTTAAACACTTTTGTGAACATTTTAAAGTCAAACGGACTTTCAGAAACATTCTTATTTATTGAAATAAATGAGAAAATAAAGAAAAGTCAAACTGACTTTCAGAACAATTCTTATTTATTTAAATAAACAAAAAAAATAAGAATAAATACTGTATTTTCCGTGCTATAAATCTCTCCGGAGTACAAGTCGCACCAGCCATAAAATGCATAATAAAGAGGAAAATAAAAAGATAAATAAGTCACATTTTTGGAGGGACTTTATTTGACAAAATCCAACACCAAGAACAGACATGAATAGGCAACAACAGGCTAAATGATACGGTATGCTAAAGTTACATAAACAAGAGGAATGGAGAACATGCCTTATGTAACATATTAACAGTTATTTAAATAACTATAACATGACACATTTATCAAACCATCTGTGTCACTCCAAATTATTAAATCCATTGAAATCTTCATCCTCTGTGGAAACAACGCTGTCGCTGACTTCGGATGTACATGCGGCGCTGAGGTAAGACTCATCGTCAGATGCTGCCGATTCTGCTGACGCGAACGAAGGGTAAGAGTGGATACGTAGCACGATTGCGGGAGGCTGAGATAAAGCATGGTTAGAACTGCTCTTACAGTTCTAAGCCAATCAACGGCAAGGATAGAGATCAACATGCTCTCATTTGTCTCATCTCCTCTACCAGCCAATAGTGCGCTGTGAAGTCATATGGGCAGACAAAGCGCTCCAAGTGATGCCGCAAAAAGCCGCAATGCACCAAATATATCTGAAATATTTCTTTTAATACAAACCCGCGATGCACCGAGGCTGCAATAGGTGAAGTGCAAAGTAGCGAAGGGTTACTGTGTGTGTGTTTTCGCTCATCACTTTATGCACATTTTTTATTTTATTTAAGAAAACGATACCCTGCAATCAGAGTCCAAGATAAGCTCTCTGGACCTTTCAGTCTGGCTTGTATGAGACTACAACGACCAGCAAAGGATTTGTTTTATCTAGTTTGTATATTTGCATTACTACTAACAGCTGTCAGGTGTAATTTACTTGCACCCACTGGCGAAGCTTGCATCACCAATTTTGATACGCACAATCACTGACAACAGGTGATACACACTGATTGGTTGATTGACTAAACATTGTTTTGATATAGTTTTCAGATATTGCGCATGAAAATGCACCCAATACATATTTTTGTCAGGATGCCCGTCATTCATAATATGCCGATGACGGAACAATAAAATAGAATTGTCACTGGCGGAAGGGCCACCTGAATTGTGGAAGCACTTGTCCCCTTGGGTGTGTTTAGATCAGGGGGCTTCAATCCTGGCCCTTAACATCCAGTGTCCTGCATGTTTTAAATGTCTTCCTGGTGCACACACCTGGTTTAAAAAAACAGATAATCAGCAAAGTCTGCAAAGGCTGACTAAAAATTCTAAATCAGGTGTGTTGGAGCAGGGAGACATATACATAAACATGCAGGACCCTGAGAATCAGGACTAAAGGGCCCTGGTATGGATGAAACCTTGAAGAATAGAATATTTAATTGGATTTATTTAATTCAGGGTTTAACCAACATTAATATAATAGATCCAATCTGTAGACTACAATGATTTAAAAACACAACAGATTGTGATATAAAAGCAGCACAAAAATAAAATAATTCAAGGTTAAATAAATTTTTTAAAGGCTGTGGATACTGTGTGCTGAGTAGTTTGTTCTGTGGCAAGAAATTATTTAGAATATTTCTTTTATTTATTTTAGGGTTGCATAAATTCATGAGACAAACGTTTCCATTTCCAGTTTTTCTCAGTTGTACATTGCTCAGATCAGAATTTAATTTATTGAATGTAGTCATCCAATTTTCACAGTAATGTGCCCTTTATGCACAACAATAGAGCAGTTTCTCATTTCTTTGAACAAGTTTCAAATGCTTTGCTACATCCATGCAAATGATTATGTACAATTTTTTATCTATACAAGCTTGCGCAATATAGCTTTTATAATGCATTGAAGTTTATGACTATAAGTTTACGGCTTCAGAAAAAAAAATCCACCTGTTGCTCAATCTAACCTTTAATTCGTAAATATGACTAGGTCCGACTCATTGTAATCGTTATGTATATTAGCATCATTATAAACATCATTATCAATAAACTTGACATGTTTGGGATTATTTCCTAAGGTTCTACCACTTAGATGACTGTTTTAAAAAAATATCAGTTGTTTAATGCATGAAGGTTGCTGCTACCATTTTGTTATCAGTCGGCTACTATTCAGCTGATGGGAATCATATCATGAATGTCAAGTATAAGAGTATAAGCTTGTGGAATGAATTGCTAAAATGTGGGGAGGAGTATCAACAAACACGTTTGCAGGGTACACGCTGTCAGATCAAACTATACCCAAGCACACAAATGAATTATTTACATTACATTTAAAGCTGCAGTAAATTATCTTAGGTAATTATTTGGTAGATATCTATTAATTTACTTTTGGCAGTATGTCAAATTTAACATTTTATTGAGTGAATATTTGTGAAGTATGAAATTTGTGTAGTATGAAATTAAGATTTGAATGCTAACACCCACTCAGGGAGTGATCCGGCCGTCCATGCGTTTGATGCTTGTTCCTGAATTGTGGAAAAACTAACTTTCTAGAACTGTTAAAGCTCGTTGACATTTCAAAACATCAACGAGGCGACATGAAAAGAGGTCCTTGGCTGGGGGGGTCGGCTCCTGAGACAAAGGAGAAAAAACCTTGGAGTGTACGGCTGACGCAGATTCGAGCAAGGAAGCGAGTGTGGAGGCATACGGGGCATAGCGCAACAGGCCATGTAACGCACTTGGGTGGAGGCCGGAAGTAAGGTGCATGTGTGTCAGAGGAGCGGTGCTTTGAAGGCAGTGGTGGTGTCAAGTGGCCCGCCATTTGTTGTTGTTAAGAGCACTGCGCAATGCTAGGAGCAGTTTGACGGGTCCCTCCTCGCTATTAGTATCTTGCCCTGCAGAGCGTTGCAAAACATCGCTACCATTTACCAGGCCAACCCCTTCCAGTGGCAGTCTAAGGGGGAGAAACGTGGTTCAGAGTCCCAGCATTGGCCGCGCTACCATGTTCAAAGTAGCAGGATGGCAGTTAAACATCGCCAAAATTACTTGGAGTTAGAAGTGGCAATGAATATGATGCCTGGTGAGATGAAAACCTTCACAAAGCAACAGGCTATTATGACGAATTTATTGAAAGAGAAAAAGCAATCGAAAAATATAATAATAAGCTGTTTCTACAGAGAACCTGGTTCCAGTATTAACAAGTTCATTTGAATGATGGAAATATTGTTTTTAAAAAAATTATAGTTTTGTCAGCTCCACACCAAATTTTAAAAATCTCACTGTCCTATCCGAACAATGACTTTCAAGAGTATGAATTGTCTCTAGCCACAGTTGTTGGCAGACAGTCGTAGAATCCAGATGTGTTACTCCCTTCTGCCACAATACTATACTTTAACCAGGGGAATTGAGCTCAAATGCTTGCACTTCTAGCATTGAGTCTCACATTTAAATTCATTACATATTTATTTACATCACTGCCCAAACGTTCCACCAATTTAGAACTAGGATTTTGCTTGAATCAATTAAACATTCATGTATTGATTTTTTTCCTGAGACGATGCCTAGTTTACATAAGTCAAAATTTCAGAATATACTATAGCAAACCTACATTTGTCTAGAAAGCTCTTTTGTCTCACACATCTCTCTAATTATTGAAGTGTTTAGTGTTTACATCATTGGTTGAGCACTTTAACATGCAAAATTTAAGATTGCCTGTTGCTGTGATAAAAAAAATAAATCTGATGTAATTAATAAACTGCAATCTTTTGAGAGATTTGCCATCATGAACCTAAGCCTTCGAACATTGCTTGATGGATATTGAAAGATAAATATAAATACGGATTTTTGCAAAATGTTCCAAAATGACTATGTATAACATTATCAACGGGTGAATACTTTGACGGCTAGTCACCCTAATAACGTTAAAGATTATTCTGACACCAGCTCAGACTTTACAATTACTGACAGAGGCAAATGCAATAATGCAGATTTATCTTAGTACACATTATATACATAATACAAAATGAAAGTATTAACATTAAACATGCCAATTTTTGCAATGTACATTTCATTTCCAGAAAATACAGGGTATGAAAATGTGCAGAAAGAGACATACATTTCTCTCAAGATATGTCTAAAAGAGTACAACTCTTAAAATAAGTAAATATGTTTTGGGGGGATGACTGACTAAAAAAACAAGTATTTACAAGAATTAATTATTTACATAAGTGTAATAATCAGTTGCAACAGGCACTGGTCAATAACGTTATTCTAGCAAAGCTGACGCCTTAATTTTTCAGACTTTCAAAAGCACACTATTTGTCTGATGTTTTGCCATGACACACTATGGGCCATCAAAAAGCCATATCGTATATACAGAACAGGAAGCAATAGTTTAGGGTATGTATTAATACTCGGTTTAGTTAAATACTTATACATTGTTGTTTACACATAAGCAGAGATGATTTCTGAAGCAAAGTATAACTTTACAAATGTGTTACCCCGTTGATACACGCACAAAACCGATTGATGTTCTGTCTTTGGACAAAATAATCCCATTGACTGCTGCAGAGATGTTGAACATGACTTCCATGCATGGTTGTAAAAATGAGGTCTCTTAGAAAACTATTCACAGCAGTTGTCTTGAGAATTACAAAACTGAAAGAGAGACCACTTGACACTAGATTGCTGTAAAGTACACACTCTAGACACTAGTGCAGTTTGGAATCTCCCTTGTGCTCTCACGGGCATTTGCGACTCCCCCTGAGAAGACAGAGAATATAGAAAAAATACAAGTTGGTACTTCTGCTGTATGTAGCTTATGTTGAGCAAATTTCTGTATGGCAATTACTCGATTAAAATGTAATTGATATAGTATGTGCAGTAGGTTTTCTATAAAAAATTAGTAAACTATGTTACACCAATATTAATTGAAGACGGATAGCTTCATATTGAACATTTGGTTATCTATTAGGCACTGTGGATTCAATTTATTGTTCTATCTATCCATTGTTTTTCCAATTATCAACTCTATTTGACTTTAAGGTATTATTTAACCTACTGGGTGGAATAGAGGTTGAACCCAATATATCTGAATCTATGGCTATGATTTCCATTCGTATATTTCACTTAATAATTGCAAATTCTAGCTATTGTTTAAACCAAATATATTCCCAAAGTGACGCGCATGCGCAGAAGAGACGTAACTCAAAATGTAGTGTTTACGGAGGTATATATATTGAAGTAATGGGGTCGAAATACAAAATGTCCTGTCTAGCAACAAAAACAGATATGCTCAAACCTCATTGAATAAAGTACATAAGCAGACAAGTATATTCACATATTAAATCAATAAAAAAAACATTTTAAGTATATAATTATACCTGCACACCAAATCAATAAAGAAGACATATAGAGACATTTTTATATATGGTAATGACATAGGTTTTTATAACTTCATGAACTGATATGTATTTCTGTGCACTTTGAAACAGCAAATGTTTGTTGATATATTGCCTGAATAGCATAACGACCCTTAAGGAACTACATATTTAATGCATGCTTGATGTTATTCTAAATCATGGACACTGCTCAAGGTGTCTAAGAATGTTCTGTACTTGATTATATCTTATGTTTTGATTAATGCTTGATATGACGTCGTATTTTGCCTAATGCTAGACGCCAGACTTGGATTACTATTGAATGTTCTGGACAGAAGGAAAATATTTTGACTAACAATGAAAAGATGTGGTTGGAAGCATGATTAAACTAAGAATGTGACAAAGTTACCGGATACATGGTGTGTCAAAAGAACAAACAAACAAATCCATGGTAAGTGGTGAGTAAGAACTTTGCGTTGTCAGGGAACATTAACGAATTGATTGATGATGTCACACAGAAAACTTCACATAAGTCCATATAAAATGACCAAAGTGGAAGGATGATGAATGGACGAGGTGCGACAGTGTATGTGCAAGAATAGAGGAAAATGTTTACAGGAAGGTCACTTGGAGATAAAACTAGCAGAGGTGCCAGAGGGAGAACGCCAGGAGGAAGACAGCCAAGAACCCGGCCAAAGGTGATCGGTAAGGCCGAAAGACGGGAAGAAAAACAACAGCCCCCACCAAGTCAAACACACAGAATCGCCCATAATCAGCACCCAACCCCACAGAATCAGCTCTCACCGAACGAGCACCCACTCCCATGGAAACAGACTCTCCTGCGAAATTGCTCCACCCCCAAAGACTCTTCACCTATCAAACTCGGCCCACACCGGAATGTGCAACTGAATATAAGCTGACCAAAGAATCTTGAACGTTGCCTTTTTTGAATGGAGACTTTCTGCTCTTGAGCATTGTCGCACGAAAGGCCAAGCGCTGTATTGTATCTTTCCTGAAAACAGAGTTTTCTTAACAAGAATTGTGATTGAACTCAACCAACCTGTGTAAGTCTAATTTTGTTTCGGTGTCTTAGACTTTTCTTAAAACAGAAAAAGAAAACAAACACGCAGTGAGTAAATTGGATAACAGATGATTGGCTCTGTGTCACGTCTCGTCCCAGGTTGTTTTGTTATGTGCCTATTGTCATAGTTTCTGTCCGTGTGCCTTTGTGCTCGCTCCTTCCCTCCTGTGTTACCTCAATCAATGTAACCACAGTCACCTGCCTCGTGTTTCGTATTTAAGTCCTGTCTGCCCCTCACTCCGTTATCAGATCATTAATGTCTTCACATCTTGTCTCGTCTGTCGTCGTCGTTCCTGTCTTTATCTTGTCTTTTTGTTCAGTTAGTCTTGTCCCGAGTCGAGCTTCTTATAGTCTGTCTTTCAGTTCTCCAATAAACCCTGGTCCAAGCTGCATTTGGTTGCCCCGCTCCATCCATTCCGTGACACTCTGTCTTTTGCGTGAGGCGCGAATAGCGCCCTTCCCAAATTGTGGACCAAATCCAATAATATGGATGTGGATGCAGCAACTTGCATGTGTTCTTTTAAAATTAAAACATTAATTAAATCTAAAACCTCATTTTCCTTCTACTGCTCATTTTCCTCTCTGTTGTCAGCCATGACTGATGTTATTCCCGCTCTTGACGTGCAGAATAGTCTCGCTTTCCAATTACATTACATTGGGTATACATGTGACCTTTAGTTTTAGACAGGGGTTTTGCAATAAATCAGATACGTATCCCATCTTGGACCACATATGAATGTGACCCAAGTTGGATCTGGAAAAAAATCTGAATAGAGCCGTTCAGACCATCGTTAAAAAAAAAAAAAAAAAAAAAACATCTGAGACAGGTGCAGGGCAAAACATCTGATTTGGGTCACATTTGCCCATAGTCTGAATTTAGGCAATTACCATTTTGGTGCTCATAACTTACTTTTGACTCTTGCATCCAGTCCTTTCTCCATGATTTCTTTGGATGAGGGGAACTCATTCAGTGTTATTTTTGGTGTGTTGTCACCTTGGCCCACCGAGCTAATCATCTCTTGCTCCTTCTCCTGGTTCACCTCTGCATATATGTTTATCCAAGGTATTTTTCTAGAAATTAAAAAAAGGGGACATTAGATTTTAGGTATAGTCAGATGTGTGCAGAGTTAAATTACAAAACAAAGAAAAAAAACACTGGTCAAACATTTTCCTTTCACATCAAGTCCAATATAATGAAACATTTATCTTTTGAGTCATGGCATATTCATTAATAATAATGACTTTTTTTTACAGAAGGATAATAACTTTAGCGCAGTAAGTATAGCACAAAAGGCACTTGTGCTAAATGCATTACACTAAATTGCATGATGTACGTACAATGATATTCTCCTCACATCCTGCACATACTAGGATGATGCTGTCTGTGATCTCAAGGTGGTGTAAAAATTTGGTTTCCTGACATGACCATAAATTATGAGTCAGGACTATGCTCATTTGTGACCATCAATAATGGATGATATGATAACGTACACATTCTAGGTTTCTACATAATTCTCTTGTGGGGAAATGTACCTCTTGAATTTGTAGATGAGGAACACGGCAAGGCCAAGGAAAATCCCTGATAGGAGCATCAGCATAGCAGAGCTCCTATGGCGAGGGTCCGAGTCCACCAAGGGTGCTGTCAAAACATGGAGTCATTTTACAATTGTATATACACAATGTTGTCCTTTTGTTTATGTATTACCACAATTTAGAGGCAAATGTTTATAATTGCTATGGTTAAATTATGAGTGGTGGCTAAATGTACACAGTTCTATTGTAGAACTACAGTGAGGAAAACATTTTTAAGTTTGATGCAGATATTCCAATCCTGTGAAGACCAATCATCTGCTGTAGTTGACTGTTGAAGGCACGTCAAAAAAAGGCAAAGCAGTTTTGGTCACATCATACTGTATAGCACATTTCACAATGTGTTCCAAAAATGTATTATAAAAATGCTCTAAAATACCTGAATCATCGGTAAGGGGAAACATTGTTTTTAACCTGGATTTATAAACTGCTTTAATAAGTAAGATATGAGACTGTTGCAGCTGTCCTGTCCAACTCTGAGTCAAATGAAATGGCAGGCATTTATTGATGCTCAGCAAAATTGTCTGATTTGGACATGGAGTAAAATATTTGGGTAAAACAATTTATCTCCCTGGAGCCAGCTCTAAACTGAATCCAATTAATTTATAATGATCGTGCAAAACCACTACCGATGTGATGTATTTATTTTCTGTCTGCTACATCTGATGGCACTGAGAACACGTTTTTGGAGATACGTCAAAGATAACAGGAAGCGAGCAGCCAGTTCGAGGACCATTTTGCATGCAACACATCTTGCAAAGTGTTTTCACTTCAACATTTGTCAGCAATAACAATCATTTTCAACATTTTTGCATTTACGTACATTGCGCATGGGCTATTTGAAATAGGGAAATGTTGTCACAAATAGGCTTTTCCCTGACAGTAGGTACGCTAGCAAAAATTTCTAAATAGTTACAAGCTAAAATATATTATATAGCCTGGAACAAGAAGCATGAAATTGGATTTTCCAATGACGCCATGGTCACTTAATGATAAAAAAATGACAATTATTAATCTTGGATTTTTTGCTAAATGAGGTGCAATTAACATTCTTTTGTTTTTGTTTTATCTTATTTAACTTTCTTAATTCTGTATTCTTGGTGTTGAAAGAAATACACAATTGACTGGTTACAACAAGGCTGTCCAACTCTGGTCCTTGAACGTGTTTGAGTGGTGACTTTTGCTGGTTTCATGGAACATGTGATTGAATAGGTAGGGACATTTATAGAGCTATGGGGGTGGGGGTGTTGAAAGAGCCAGTGAAGGGTAGACAAACAACAACTTGTTTTATTTTGCATGAAAGCCCAATACAATTTGGTTAAACATAATGTCTGATAAAAATGTTCTTTCCTGAGAGTGTTTCAAGTAAGGGGTATGGTTGCCTGCACTAGGACCCATCTGGGGAGGCCATCCGCATCAAGCATCGGCCCTGAAAAGGGTGCGGTACAGAGACAGGATTGCTACCAACAGGACTGAGCATGGCGAGTACGCTCTCCAAACAGGCAAAAGCTTCCGGTGGCTCCTTCAGAACACCATGGTTTACAGCTGGTCAGCTTTGGCAACTGGGCAAAGAGTAGCTGGAAAGAGGCGTGGGACTCCACTGAGGACAACTACATAGGTTTGATCCAGCAGAAGTAGAACATTGCTGGCACCAATATGTACTGCCGGCAGCGCTACCTGATAACGTAACAGTTCTAAGCCGCTCCTGTATGTGTCGTTCCTCATTGTTTATGTCCTTTGATGCACAACTGTTTCAGTGACCATTTAGTCATCTGCTGTTGCGCTGTAAAAGACGTGCCATCACATTCTGATGCACCCATCCCAAGTCCCAGAGAACTGTGAATCTGGCATCAGAAGAGCTGGGTTCTCCAACTGTGGCGTGGGTGCCTGCCATCATCCCTCCTCCAGATAGAGACTGAACTGACACCAACACAACGCATATTGCAAGTGGGAGTTAAGTTGGCTGTGAACTAGAGGTTAATTTTATCACTACGTGTGTTGTTTAAGCGCAATGTGTAATGCAGTTTTGTGTTTCGTCCTCATGTCTATCAACACTGTTTCCTCTGACGTCCATACCAATGCTGCCCCTGTGCAGTTCCCTGCCCCAAGCCACTGAAGACGAGTGGTTGGGTGTTTGTCCTGGACCACACGGGCTGGAAGAAACTAATGACGGTCATTACTGACAGCCTGCAGGACAGGCACCGTGGACAGAAGGACATGTCTGCTACTGTGCCTGACAACCTGTTACAGCCCACCAACAGAGCGCTACATATCTTATTATGTGAATCAGAGAGCAAAGGTCTTGGTGATGCGCTCTTCCATGAACACCGGTAGGGAACATGTTCTTGAACACTCTGCTCCTGTGACACTCTCAGATTGAGGGTACCCCGACAGCCAATGTTCCAGTGGTGGCAATATATCTAGCCATCGTGAATTCTCCCGCGCTGTTGCAGTCTCCTCAGCCATCTCTTTCCTCAATGAGAGATTATATTTCTAAAAAAAATCATAGAGGAGTTGTCTTAGACAAGCTCGAGAGGCACTGAAGGGATTCACGAAGATATGTCTGGCCTTTGAATAGCCCAAGTCTTAGTTTGAGATGGACAGCTCGACTTTGCATTATTTTAACTCCTAACAATGAACTTTTACTGTTCTTTCCAAAAAGGTTTATGCTGCCGAGGGGCTCTCAGACCCAAATGATGCATTTTTTTTGCATTTGCAGGCTTCAATTTGTTCTAAAGAAAGCTTGAGGCACCAGAATAGGGAGAGAGAGCTCGTCTTTGTCGTTTTTGCTGTCAAGTGCTGAAACAAGGATTTGACAGCCCCTAATTTACGTCACGCAAACAAATACGCAAATACAAGGGTGATGACCTGGATAGAATTTCAAGCATCTCCCTTTTATGACAGAGCGCCACGGCAAATGACTGCATGCCTGTGTGCAATTTTTAATGTACATATTGTAAAATATTGTGTTTTTACTACTGTAAATTCTGTGTGGGGGTACAGAAGGGTTTGGGTCAAAGGGGAAGAGTCAGACAAAGTAGATGTCCAGTGTGAATATAAGTCTTTGTTTAAACTTAAATTGCAGTCTCTTATGTACTTTTTGCAATGCAATCGGTTTTCATTAAATATAATCAAGTTTAACGAATGGCAATTATTGACAATAAAGCCAAACATTTACGGTATTAATCACAATGAAGCCGAGAATTAAGGCTGGCAGAATCCACTGAAGAAAAACATGTAGAAAATGTCCTTGCATATCTTTAAAATTAACAGGCATACTTGTGAGAAAATCCTGAAACAATTAAATGGCAAATTGTAAGCAAATGATTCATTCTCCCACAGAGTGTTTGGATCAAGCAGCATTTATTTACTGAAATGCCAGATGTACAAGGCACCTTTTTGAAGGAAGGTATTCGAGACAGACGTATTTTGTTTGCACAGTTTGTACTTGTGGTATTATTTTATTCTTGGTTTCTATCAATAATGCAGTTGGAGGTGTTACTAATTCCCTTCTTTCCACACTGTCATATTTTTATAGACGGAACTGCCTGAACAGTATGGCTGAAACATATGAATTATAATACTCAAAAAAGTGTCATATGTTTCATGTGATTCGGGCTCCAGGTGTCGGTGACATACTCAAAGATCAATTTTTTGCCGTTATCCGCAAGGAAAAAAAAAAAAAAACACATGGAGATAGAAAACCTTTTTGGCATCTATAGTCAGGATAACACTGTGTAAAAAAATACTAAACTGCCATTTTACCTCTAAGTCCTCCCCTTGTTTATGAAATTCAACTCAAATTGAAATTATCCACCATCCACCAATTAGCCACCCAAAAATGTATTTTATCGCTTGTGGAGTATGTAATCAACTGTCCAAATCACTTAAGGACTATTTAGTTTAATGTAAAATATAGATATACTATCAAATAATAGCCAATAAGAAAAATAAAAAATATATTTGACCTGGCAAACAAGGTGCAGACAATACACACGTGTCTTTTGCTCCTGAACTTCACCGTATACCATTGGCACATCAGCGCTGTAGGTTGTCACCTCCATCTTAACACAGGATTGTAAGCCATGCGAGGCTATTTAAGTGATGTTTGTTTTTAAAGGGGAACTCAAATCAAGATTAATCTGCTCACTAGGTGAGCACACTCCAGCCACTCCTACTCCTCTAAATAGCAGATTCTTATCCTACCTACAGTCTATGGACACCTAGCATCCTCTCTTGGTACTTTTCTTTTACAACAGCCATTTTAACAAAAGTATTTTCAAACACCTCGATTTCATTTGCTAAATGTTGCAACACTAAAAAAACAGTAATCATTAATGTCATAATCTGTGATGACTCGCATACTCAACTTCCCCCGTGCGCCGCTTCTGTATTGTGTCAGTGATTGTGTCTTGATAGGTGCTGTAGCATATAAATCCAATGTTGTATTTGAATGAAAGCTTTATATTATTACATGTATTCACCGTGTTGCGTGCTGATTTGGTGCTCTTTTTTTCCACATCCAGGCACCAAGCCAGGTTTTCTCGTCCCATGTTTTCATCTGACTGGTGGCATAATGTACACCAGTTCGAATGAGTAAGGGCATAGAGCAATTGCAAAATCCATTGCGGCCAGTAATCTGTCAACTGTGAATGACCGCTAACCTAAACCCCTCTGATGCCCTTGCACTCGTCAGTGTGTGTGTTGGGAAAGATAGAAGGTCCCTTTCCCATACATTTTCAAGCACAGTCAGCACTGTGTTGTCGCTACTATTGTCAGTCAGGGCGTTTGATATTGCACACTGGCACTCCATCTCTGTTGCACTCTGAATTTCCGGACGGCACACTTAAGCAACACACTGAATTTCAGAGAGGCCGGGGTGAACCAGTGCGTGCTCCGTGCATATATTTTGAACACATCAATGATTACCAGGTTTGGTGTCACGTGACAATACACACGAACGAGAAAGAACGTGAAAGGCATTGGTGATGTATTTTTCTATAGACAACGGGACGAAAAAGTCCATTATGGCGTGCCCCTGTGGTTGAATTATGTTTAACTCTCAATCCAGAAATGTCATGTTTAGCAGAATACCAGGTTTTGACTGTTGCTTACACATATACAGTGCATTCTTACTTAAGGATGGCTTCCGCTTTAATATAGTTCATGTAGCATGAACATTAAGCATTCTGTATTCTTCATAACCTTTTCTTTTCTTGGACTTATGGTTGACCTACCTAGGTCAAATGAACAATAGCTCAATAAACGTTGGTGTCAGGTTTTACATAGACAGTCATGGGCATTCCGTCCCCGAAACGGAATGGTCTGTCTGCTTGTCTCGGATGGACATCGATTTTGCGACCCGAGGACAAGAAGAAAAAAGGGCGGAATGATCAAGGACGGAAGTGTTCTTTTTTCTATCCCTATAATTGTCCCCAACCGGGTCGAGTAGCGACTGAAAGACACACACCCAACATTGCGTGTAATCTGCCAATGCTGACCAAATATGAAATATTATGACGCACCACTTGTCTCGTGTGTGTTCACGGTGTTTGTACGCAGGGAGAGTGATTTTCCTTTTCCTCAAGAAGACAAGGAGGGGCACTCAAAAAAGTTTTACACATCACCAGTCACTCTGGTTACTGATGGTGGTGGTGTTGGCAGCTAAATGCTATCTTGGTGTTACAGCGGTTGGCTTGGACCCACCTACGTCTCCACTCTCCTTTCTATCTGATTATTGTATTGCGTATGTAAATTCAAAGGTGTCAACGCTTGTTTCCCATTGGTGAACTGCATCTTCACTCATTCCTCATCTGCAAACGGCATCCACATTTTTTGGTATCTTGACTTGACTGATTTTCCTAATTGGGGTTTGCTTGAAACTTAAAGGCTACGACTTGAGACTTGCTTGCTTGTGACTTGCACTTGTGTGACTTACCCCAAACTCTTGTGGATACACAGATTTATTGTACCTTTTTCCATCCCATAGAAATGCTTTTAATTATTCAGCCTATCATAATATGCATTTGGCATAGACAACCAAAGATATATTTCTGATTAGTAATAATTTGCCAAAAATATTACGATAAAATCAAAAAGTCTTTATTAATAATTCTGTGAAAATCCTTCATGTGTTTGTTCTTTCACTTTTTACCGAGCAAAACTCAAAGTGTATTGAACCGGACAAAACGGAGAATCGAACTGAACAGTGGATTTAGTGAATCTCAAAAGCCTAAAGTAAAGTCATTTTTTTTAAATCACCATCAGAAATACATTTAGGTCCACAGAGCGCGATCTGTAGAAAATCTTGACCAATATTTTTTTCAGTTAATAATGACAAAAGAAATTGAACAAATGTTCAGAATCTTTAGGCAGGCATTTCAGAGGTATTGTTTAAAGAAAATTCCGTGCCCTGTGTATTTTCAAAGGACACATCTTCATCATCAACAAATTATAACATTGGTGATAAAACAACGGTCTGACAGAAATGAAGCAAAAAGAAATAAATTACAATGGTATAAATTAAATGGATTAAAAATAAAAAGGTACATGAAAATCTCTTACCCAGTGTTAGCTGTGTGTTATATACAATCACCCTCACACCAGGCTTCAGCTCAAACTCCACCAGATTCTGGTTCAGTGCACTTACAATTATGCTTGAAACCTGTTTAGAAGATGCAGAATGATTTTAATTATTAAAACTATATGATTCAATTTACAAAGTAACTTGGTATCAAATATACTTGTCACTCATACTTGTTCGAGTTCCTCCTCACTCTTTTTCTTGTCATGTGACTGGTTTTTGTATGGTAACAGGAAAAGCTCAGCAGCAGTTGGAACTCCAGGGTACACAGCTACTAAAAGCTGGTCTTCTGGGAACTCAGCCACCTATAACGAAATAAGACAACATAATGCAGACTGCAAACAGTTTTTGAAGGGATATGCATTCGAGGAAGCAACTGTGTAATGTATATAATAATAAATAAATAAAAAATAAGAAATAATTTCTCGTCTCTTCTTAATGTCTGTGAAATCCAATTGAAATATCTTTAAAATAAACATGGAACAGCAGCAATTAATTTCTTATTAAACAGTAATTATGGACTCATGTACTCATTGTAAAAAGAAAAGCTCAATTTCATCGCTGTCATTGCGTTTCTCCTCTTGATGTTCCCTTTGAAAATTATTCCTAAAGATGAACTCATATTTACATTGTAAGATGAAGTTTCAGTGGTGATCCTTCACTGTTAAAGTGAGTGATGTTTTTTTTCTGCAAAAAAAAATTGACAGGCATAGCACTTATCCTGCATAGAAATAAGGCCCTAACCCAGAAATTGGACATTCAATAGCAGAGAGCATTGTTTGAAATGGAGGACAAGAGGGAAGGTTGATTCTATCAATGTTAGGTGTTTTCTGGATTCTCCCCTCAAAAATATCAGGCTGCTTTGCTAAAACTAGTCCCTGTGCTAGCTATACAGGTGGCGGCAAGTTAAAGATGATTGATTGTCAAAACTGTCAACTGACATTGGACCTCATTAACAAACAAATGTGATGAAATATTCTTACTCTGCGCACAAGTTCAGCGTACATCCAAAACACTGCATGCAAATGCGACCCAGATCAGATTTTTTTTTTTTTTACCAAGATCTGAACTGGATCTGATTTTTTGAGTTTGAACTGCTCAATTCCGATTTTTTTCAAATCCGACATGGGTTACTTTCATATGTAATCCTAGATCGTATACGTATCAGATTCTTTTTGTTCTCAACGTGACATCAGTCTGAACAGCCAGGTTGCATATATCCGACCTATACATCATGAAAAGCCCAATATTTGGCCCGCATAATTGTGTGTGTGTGTTAAGGGGGAATCAGATTTTAGCATTAGAAGCAGCAGTCTGAACCTTGCTTTAGTCATCACCGTGCGCACTATCCTATTTTCTTCTTACCACTGTACCTAAGTGAGCGAATCAGAAGGGACCTATTCTAAAAGACGGACTTATGCCCATAAACCACAATCTGCATAAAGCTTGCCTTGTTTCCCTGCTAAAGGGCATCTGTTTTATGTATGTAACCTGCAGCGAGGTTTCAAGTTGTGAGGGCCCCAAAATTTTGATAACTTTTTCAATCTTTATTTATCCTATTTTCAAAAGGTTGGTATCATTGAAAAAATTGTTAAACATGTAATACTAATTATTTTAAATTAATTTCAAAGTTAAATTAGAGAATGTGGCACTCAAAACATACATAGCAAAAACAAATTAAGCGCTGAAAATAAATATAGTACAAGTTGTTAAAATGCACCTATGGAAAAAATAAAGCACAGCAAAGAGGCATTTGACAATGACTCAATATTTTGTATGTATGTATGTATGTATGTACGTATGTATGAAACTATATTGCATAGTAAACTAAATTAATAGTTTAATAATATAAAAGAGTGAAAGCACACCCTTTTAATAACCACCAGACTATAAATATTATATTTTGGAACAAAACAATATATAAAATAATATAAATATGGGATGACATCACTTACGTCCAATTGTCGAGGACAGTGATGTGTCACGTTTTCATCCCGTTGACATCAATGTTTGCGTTTTCAAACTGAAAACATAGTACAGTGTCACGTCCGTGCCACAGGACGCTCGCTCAGCTGGCAACTTCCTTAACCACACCCCTTTCATCACCATAAAACTGTCACCTGTTCCTTCTTGTTATCTCGTGTATTTGAACCCTGCCTGTGTGTTTCTCCTTGTCGGTGTCTACTGTTGCTTTCCGTCTGAGCCTGTTGTCCCTGTATTGTGTGTCGTGTGGAGGTTCACAGTCAGAATGTGTCCCGAATCTGTTCCTGGTCCGAGTGGGATTCTGTTTCCTGCACGCTGTCCGCGAGCCTCTTTCTCGCCTTCCCTTCCCTTCCCTTCCCTTCCCTTCCCTTCCCTTCCCTTCCCTTCCCTTCCCTTCCCTTCCCTTCAATAAACCCTGGTCCAAGCTGCATTTGGTCCACTCATTTTCTAACATACAGTGTCTCTGGCTAGTTTGTGACAGCTACGAATGAAAAGATTAAGGTTGTTATTTAAAAAAAATGTGCATTAAATGCTATTTTTTATCATTACAGTAGTAATGGTTAAATCTGTCAAGTAAAAAAAAATCTTTTTTAATTATACATGGGTAGTTCTCCCAAATGATGGTCAAATAGCATTGTCAAACACTGACTCACTTGGTCAAGTAATTATCTTCCCTTTATAACCAATCGTCGTATTTTACTTCTTACATATTGCAGACATACTACAGCAATAAACTTGACTGAGATTTGTTCTGTTTGCGTGTCAATGTATTTTGAGTGCTGAAAAATAGTCCATGCGGCCACTTCCAGTTTGTGAAGTAACACAACATACAACATAACCAACATACTTGGCTGAATATCACTGCAACATGTTGTTAATCAAATCAGTATCTGTAATTTATGGTATGTCATCATTAACAAATATGTCCTGCTCTTTACACCATTGGTTCCACAAGTGGTCATTCCCTATCCAACACTGTGACTTATTATATCCTTCCTTACAGCCGGGCTGCTTCAGTATGTTGACTCAAAAACTGAATTTGTTCACTGCAAAATAGGATGTTGACATGTTTAAAACTCTCTTTTTTAAATTCTATGGCGACCAACTAAGCTGAAAGTCAAGCATGGAGTCCGTTTTATTGTTAACAAGTAAAACATAATATAGATCGATTATTTCAAACTAGCTGCACAGACTATTTCATTGTCATATTCCTGTGTGTAATTATGCAGAATCATTAGCAGCTGCAGCCATTTAGTCATTTGCGGAGGTACGCAAACACGCACGCATGCGCGCACACACACACACACGCACGCACACACACACACACACACACACACACACACACACACACACGCAAACACACGCTAAAAATCTGTTGTTGAGCTCTGATTTTAAATATTGGTTAAATAAATTACATATGATGAAACTTAATCGTCTACAATGTGAGTCACCCACCCAAAATTCTTAAAATGTGTCTTTGAACAGACAGACAGACAGACAGACAGACAGACAGACAGACAGACAGATGGATAGACAGACAGACAGACTTTCAGACAGTCAGACCGTTAGACTGTCAGACAGACAGAACATTTTAAACAGGCAACGTGCAGCCAGCTCACCCTGGCTGCAAAATTTACAACACAAAGTATGTCTTTGATCAAAATAAAAACAAAGATAATGATTTCCACATACATTTATGGAATATTTCAATTTAGCTTTGATGAGCACTAAGGAGAAAATACCGTATTTTTCGCTCCATAAAGCGCACTGGATTATAAGGTGCACCCTCATTGAATTTTTTATTTTAGAAATTATTTCATATATAGGGCGCACCGGATTAAAATAGAAGCTATACTGCAACAAACTGAGGTTGACTAGGGTTGTGGTATACATCCACTAGCCAATAACCAATGAGCCCTCAGTAAACGATCACATTTCTCAAACCATCTCCTATAAAAGTGACCGGAACTGACTAACTCGATCTAACACATTGGTACTGCTTACTTATGTTTCCCTTCCATATCGATCCGTAAATTTACTCGAAACATTAACGGAGCAGGCTATTTTGAAATGAAATAGCCTCGTGCGTATAGCAGCTATTATTATAGCATTAGCCACCCGCAAACTCCCATGAGCCTCAGCTCACAGACTCCCATGAGCCTCAGCAAAGTGTCATGGTGGCCCCTTGAAAACAATCACGTTTCTCAAACTCTCCCCCATAAAAGTGATCGGAACCGACTAAAGACTGATTTAACACATTGGTGCTGCTTATTTATGATTCCGTTGGATATTGATCCGTAAATGTACTCGAAAACATTAACGGAACATCCTATTTTGAAATGAAATAGCCTCGCCAGTACAGCTATTCAGTGACGCCCCCTGACCACGGTTGCCGTAATGCTGGGAAGCGGTGCGACCTTTTAATTTACTAGTCGTACTAAAACGTACTGAAACATTTTGGCAGAGCGCTGTGTACAACCAGTATGGATCAACAAATTCATCAATTGATCCATATATAAGACGCTCTGTATTATAAGGCGCACTGTGTTTTTTTGAGTAAATTTTAAGTTTTAAAGTGTGCCTAATAGTGCGGAAAATACGGTAGTTATGAACATCAACCAAACATTCTTTCTTTTGTCTTTCACACTGACCAGACCTATTTTTTTTCCAGCATGGAGCGACTGTGGAGAGTCGGGAAAAAAAGGCTGTAATGCCAGAGGTGCTTGCTTCCGGTACTTCCCGAAGATAGCATGAAGTCTACTGTATGTCTAGCTTGTAAGATATATCTCCTCGCTAAGTTAGAGATCTGACGTCAGGAAGATCCTTGATAAAAATTCAGACAGAGGTTCAAATTCCCACATTTTTGATGGAACTTAAACACATCAGCAGTTGCAGCACAACATATGCTATACAGACTGCCATAGAAAAGGAACATTCGTTCTCTGTTTTATCCGATTCTTTCTGGTCACCTGGGACATATCGCGGCCGGAATGAAACTGCGGGGGACGTGTCCCTCCCCCATCCTGAGTGTTATCTGCATCTACTATGTGCGAAGGGAATGATGAAAATGTAATGCTGTCTCTGTGTCTACAAAGTAATGAGCTAAACTCAATATCCGTTAATTTCCTATGTAATTACAATATGTTAGTGCAAGTGACGCTTTGAATAAATTGCAGTGGTGATTTTATGTGAACTGATAAAATGTACATCATGGGTGGCTCTGTTCATCCTGTTTTAGGTGTACCCTTACTACAGCATACCTTATTCCAACTATCAGCTGTATCAGCAAGCTTAGCAAATGCCTGATAACAATCCTGATGAATTGAATCAGGTAGTATCAGCAGTAGGGATACATCTCATGCCACCTGTACATCTGAAGATTTTGAAAAGGCCCTTGAAAGACAAGGAATCTCACACAGGCTCACATTTCATTTTTCGCCTTAGTCTAGTCTACACTGAGATTTTACAAAGACTGAATTTTGCATGGTCAGAAATCAAGACTACAACTAGATTCTTTAGGCATTTTGTTTCCCACAATGCATTTTTTCCTATCATGCTGCTGGTAGAATCCTATGAAAGGGAGAATCAGATGTTTTTGGCTCCAAGTCCAGAGTTTGCAGCATTTTGTGCAGAAAAACACTAAAAACACCAACAAGTGTTAATGACACAGAATGTAAGGCACAGCTCTACACACATTGGTGTCTATGTGTGTATATAATACATGTACAGATAAATATTACTATATATGTTATATTAATATATACTATATATAATATATGCTTTAACATAGTATGTATATATGTATAAATATGTATAAATGTATACATAAGTATTTATACCATATAATCATTATTTATGTCACTGTTGGTGTTCATTCGATTCGGGGATAGAACCGACTCTCAACTGGCTCGCTGACCGCTGAGCTTAAGGTTGTGCAGCACTCAATACAGCTTTTTAAGTTAGGGGAAGTGTCAGTGGTGCACAGCGTAACCTGTTTTTGTTCATTGATTATTTTAAGTGGTGAATCTCGAGTGTCGTGATAGTGTAGTGAGACGGGGCTGCTGAGGCTTCAGTCAAGAGTTCGACACGTGCGACAGTGTTGCCAGACTAATCATTAGAAGAAACCTCTCAATGATGATTTGTGGAAACATGATGCACTTGAGGTCACGTTTAAGGTTCATAGTCAAAGCTGCATAAGAAAAAAAAAAATTCACATTGTCATTATGTTCTGTTGTGTGTAGTTATGAGGGAAACAAATATTGCCATATTTTCTGGACTATAAGTTGCTCCGGAGTACAAGTTGCACCAGCCATAAAATGCATAATAAAGAAGAAAAATACATATATAAGGCACACTGGCGTATAAATCACATTTTGGGGGGAAATTTATTTGATAAAATCCAACACCAAGAACAGACATGTCATCTTGAAAGGCAATTTAAAATAAAAATAGAATAGAGGCGATAGGCTGAATAATTGTACGGTACGCTAACGTTTTATGTCACAAACAACAAACTGAGAACGTGCCTGACGTAACATATTAAGTTATTCAGATCACTATAGCATAAATAACATGCTAGCAAGTTTACCAAACCATCCATGTCACTAGTCCAATGAAATCTTCATCCTCTGTGTCACTTTTAAACAACTCGGCTAACTCCGGAGGTAGAAGATTCGGCGCGTCCTCTTCTACGTAACTTACATCAGACTCATCAACACAATTATCAACATGGGCCTAGAGCACCCTCTTGCGGTTTAGTGTGAAAATACCATGTGAAATGATATAATAATGTCTTAATACTTTCACACATAAGTCACTCTCGAGTATAAGTCGCACCCCCAGCTAAACTATGAAAAAAACTGAGACTTATAGTCCGGGAAATACGGTACATGAGATGTTAGAATGAAATAGTATTTCCCAGATGCACTGTACATCCACGCACTGTATATCCACGCGGTTTGAACAGTGGCATATTATTTATAGTCAGAAATTGCTGTGTAAAATATAGCAATTGCTCTCACACCTATATTTCAATTTCGAAAGAGTACATGCCGAAAGTGCACGCACGCACACACACACACACACACACACACACACACACACACACACACGCACACACACACACACACACACACACACACACACACACACACACACACACACACGCACACACACGCACACACGTACGCACACACACGCACGCACACGCACGCATGCACACGCGCACACACACACACACACACACATACATACACGCTCATGCAACCTCAGTAAAACATGAATAGGTCCCTTCTAAGCTCCCATGCTCAGAACCTAGCAGATAATTGTATACAGTGTGTCTGACTTTTAGAATTAAGGAATTAGAGCTCATGAGGCAATTTCCTGAGGGACAAGGGAAGCAGAGGCATCTTCACACCTGTCTGATGATGAATCACAGGGTGGCCTGAGGGTGTTCTCTTTCCGCACCAATGACTTCAGAGTATTGGACAGCACAGGTAATGGGGATAAAGGAAATAACTGAGAAAAACCTAGACAAGGAATCATATAGCCGATACGAAGATAGAAAGAAAAGCATATCAAAGGCAGTGACGGGGAGGAGGGTGAAAAAAGAGATCAGGGAGTGAATGAAAATCACTCACTTGGAGAACAGCCTTCTTAATTACTCTCCCCACATCCTGCCTCCACTCGGATAAATCGGGGTTCAAGTCATCCAGATTTGGGGAGAATGACAAAAGTAGTGATTTGAAGAATTCTGTCAAGGAGAGTCAGGAAGAGTTTAATTGATTTATATTAGGGTGGCATTCTTTTTTTTTTTTTTTTTTCAAAATTTGAGTTCTAGCACCTGTCATCATTTATCTCATAGTCAGTCTCAGGTTCGTTATATTCCCTGCACTACCGTATTTGCCGGTGTACAGGTCGACTCGGTGTATAAGTCGACCCCCTAAAATTCGACGGAAATTTACGATTTTATGATATATCCTTTGTATAAGTCGAGCTCAATTGTTGCATTATATTAAACTTCAAAACTCAATATGCGAAATTTATTGACGAAATGTGTTCAAATTCCGGGAGGCCGTGCGCATGCGGCTGTTTATAAGCACGCGGAGGAGATCGCGGAGCCTCATTCGACTTCCAGCGGCCGGCGAGCTCGCGCACGCCGCCCGGCACCAACGGGAGGCCGGAAATAGCTCCAAGCCGAGCGGATCGGCACTTTATAAGCACCGCGGAGGAGATCGCGGAGCCTCATTCGACTTCCAGCAGCCGCCGAGCTCGCGCACCCGCCCGGCACATCCGGGAGGCCGTGCGCACGCGCCAAGTGGCTGAAAATAGCCCCCGCCGAGCGGATCGGCTGTTTATAAGCACCGCGGAGGAGATCGCGGAGCCTCATTCGACTTCCAGCGGCCGGCGAGCTCGCGCACCCGCCCGGCACATCCGGGAGGCCGTGCGCACGCGCCAAGTGGCCGAAAATAGCCCCGGCCGAGCGGATCGGCTGTTTATAAGCACCGCGGAGGAGATCGCTGAGCCTCATTCGACTTCCAGCGGGCCGCGCACTCGCGCACGCCGCCCGGCACATCCGGGAGGCCGTGCGCACGCGCCGAGTGGCCGAAAATAGCCCCCGCCGAGCGGATCGGTTGTTTATAAGCACCGCGGAGGAGATCGCTGAGCCTCATTCGACTTCCAGCGGGCCGCGCACTCGCGCACGCCGCCCGGCACATCCGGGAGGCCGTGCGCACGCGCCGAGTGGCCGAAAATAGCCCCCGCCGAGCGGATCGGCTGTTTATAAGCACCGCGGAGGAGATCGCTGAGCCTCATTCGACTTCCAGCGGGCCGCGCACTCGCGCACGCCGCCCGGTTCAAATTTTCTAAGTGCAACGCACAATGAGATGCATGAGAAACGGCCTTGGTTACCATCACATTTGAAGCGATGAATACGAAGTTAAATTTTATGACTCGGTGTATAAGTCGAGGTCGATTTTTTTCGGTCGATTTTGGATCGAAAAAGGTCGACCAATACACCGGCAAATACGGTAATTGTGGGCTAGATACACACAGATTACAGCCAGTCAAGCTAAAAGCAATGCTGCACGCTAATAAATCATCATCCTTCTTAGATACTTACAGTTATCTCATTTAATTTCAAATAAAGATAGACAACATTATGTACAGGTTATCAGTGTGAGCTGACTGTTTATTTAACATTTGAGTTTCAAGAACACAATTTACTTACCTCTAACTGCTATAGTTTTGGTATCTTGGAATATAACGTTGGCTGCAGATACTTGAACTGTGAGAGAATACACCCCCTCAGTGGGAAAGGTATATGAGACACTCCCATCTAATGTGACCATTGGCTGCAAAAATAGAGAGATCTCAATTAACAATTAAACTCAGTAGGATACACGAGTCAAATGTATATCACATACGTATGTCTGTCACATATTATCATGTCACATCTTTATCTGTGGACCTTACCCTTAGCTATAAGTCTTTACTGCATGCATAATTGCTTTTGCTGTGCTGAGTGTGTATTAAAAGCTCATGTTAATAAATGACAGAAGTTGGTTATTTTGATCACTTCGTATTTTAACATGTTATGGTTTGTTCACTTAGGTGATAGGGGGCTGGCTATCGCATGTCAGCATTCGACAAGGAAATGTAGAAAACATACAAAGAAATGTTAAATCAGCTAAAGCATAAGTGAAAGTGACTGACACTGGGGGTGGTCAAAAGTTACAAAATTGAATCTGCTCTTCATCTAAACAACAAAAATATTTGCAGAATTCAACTGCTTTTCACTGCGCTCTATCTTTCTATATGGGGCCCTTGCTGAAGAAAAGCAGCCTCGCAACATGATGCTACTGCACCATTGTTTCACACGTGTGGATGTGTTCAAAGTGATGTGCAGTGTTCATTTTCAGCCACACACATTAGCACCCTGCATTCAGGACAACATTTTCAATTTTCGTCTGATCTGACCAGACCACATTTGTGTGGCCCCAGAATTACTTTTATCACCTTATATAGAGGAAATGTTCAATATTTGTATGTATCTTGTATGTATCTTTCCATTTTACAATTTGTGCAGGTTTATCTTGTGACATCCAAATAAAGTATAATTACATTTGTGGTTGCTGGGTGGCAAATAAAAATGAAAATTAGCTTTTGGTTTTGAGCATAGTGTACAATAACATTAGAGGAAAAGTGGAGAAAAAAGTTTAGTAAGGAAAGATTGTGTCTTATTTTTTTATATCACTAAAATCTAGTATTTAAACAGGGGTGTGTAGACTTTTTTGTAGCTACTGTATAGACAGCCACTGTGGGTAATATTACTAGTAAATAAAGCTTGTGGAGAGTTACCTCAGTGGTGTTGCCAAGCCACCAGAAATAGGTGACTGTGCGTGGATGAGTGGGTAGGACAACTGCTGAGATATTAACTTCCTTGTTTCTAATGACGACAAAGGGAGCCAGAAGCTGGACATTCTCCACGGGACCTAAGAGAAGAAGAGTACAAGGGAGTAAAATAAATAAATAAATAAATAAATAAATAAATAAATAAATAAATAAATAGCTGGCTTGAAGCTTATTTTGAGAATAATAATAATAACAATCATAATACTAATAAAAACAACAACAATAATAATAATAATAATAGTACTACTACTACTACTACTACTAGTAATAATAATAATAATAATAATAATAATAATAATAATAATAATAATAATAACAATAATAATAATAATAATAAGGCTCGGTGGTGCACTGGGTAGCACGTCCGCCTCACAGTTAGGAGGGTGCGGGTTCAATTCCACCTCAGGCCCTCCCTGTGCGGAGTTTGCATGTTCTCCCCGGGCCCGGATGGGTTTTCTCCGGGCACTCCGGTTTCCTCACACATCCCCAAAACAGGCTTGGTAGGCCGATTGGAGACTCCAAATTGTCCCTAAGTGTGAGTGCGAATGCAAATGGGATCCCCCTCGTACCAAGCGCAGACTAGGAAGAGGTTCTGACCGTGAGCCTACACACGAGACCCGGCGAAGACACAACAGGCGTGGACACAAACGGGAAGAAACAGGAGTCACCGACGGAGAGGAAACACGCGGACAGGGTTTAAATACATGAGGGAGCAGGTGACAGTCATTGCGGTAATGAAGGGGTGTGGCTGAGGGAAGTTGCCGGCTGAGCGTCCTCTGGCATGGGCGTGACACTCTCTGCTCTTGTGTGCTGGCCGGCAACCCCGCGGCCCAGCGCGAGGGTATCCGCACAAGACTTTTATACTTTCATTTTTAAACACTTTATTGTACTTTTAAATATTTTTTTGTATTGTAAATTATTTAAACATTTTAAAGTGTAAAGGTGTCATAGCCACTCTGCTCTTGCCGTGCTGGCCGGTTGACAAGGCCCAGCGCGAGAGCATTCGCACAAGACTTTTATAATTTTATTTCTAAACACTTAATTATATTTGTAAACACAAATTTTAAAGTGTAAACGTGTCACTGCTCTTCTCTGCTCTCGCTGTGCTGACGGGCTGACGCGCCCCCTGCGGCCCAGCGCAAGGGCTTCCACACAAGACTTTTATGATTATTTTTAAACACTTTATTGTATTTTTAAACACTTTATTGGATCTTTAAAGACTTCTTAAAGAGCTGTAAATAGCTTGTGTTAGGGTTTTCCAGGTTATCTTTATCGTAGGATTATGTTGGAATGTAGACTATAATGATTAACCAATCTTGTCTTGCTCTCACAACGCAGTAAAATGAAGTGGTTGCTTCCTCTGCTTGATTGACCAGCTGCAGAGGAAGCAATCAAAGTTGTTCTGTTTCCCACAACATCGTAAAACACCCCCTGCTCTGATCTTATCAGAGGCCGGGGTTCACCAAACCTGTCCACTCTCACCCCCACTCTGTTCCTCCTAATAAATATGCCCTTGCAGGGAGGAGACTTTTAGATTTCATTCCTGTAGCGAGTGATCTCTCCACCTGCAGGTGTCTAAAAGAACTTGCCTTGTCTCCCGTGTGGTTCTTGCAAAATAAGTTGGAGTGAGCGAATCTCTAACAGCTTGCTCTGCTCGTCTGCTTCGACGACGCACAATGCGCACTCGCTGACCGAGCCGGCTCGTCAGCTTGCCTCGTTGTCCTGCTCTGCAGTCATTCCAGCCCTCCTTGTCTCCTTTAAACTTTGTGTGAGCCCTTGTTGCATTTGGTTGTCCTGTCTATTTTGTGTCAAAAGGAAGTGCAAATCAGAGATGCTCCCGATTCTGTTGACGGAACGAAGTGGAAGAGTCGATACGTAGCGTGACTGCGGGAGGCTGAGATAAAGCGTAGTTAGAACTGCTCTTACAATTCCAAGCCAACCAGCGGCAAGGATCAACATGTTCCCATTGGTCTTGCCTCCTCTACTGGCATAGACATATGGGCAGACAAAGTCCAAGTGATGCCGTAAAAAGCCACAATGCAGCGAATATATCCGCAATATTTGTTTTCACAAAAACTCGCGATGCATTGAAGCCGCAATAGGTGAAGCGTAAAGGGACGAGGGATTACTGTATTTGCTCTTGGTGCTGTGAACATTTGGTTTGAGATTAAACTGTGATATAGGTTCTGGGTTGGTTTATGATATTATAAAGGATAACGTTATGTAGTACATGACTCATGGAAAAATCCAAACAATCTGTTTGTTAAATGTTATTGTCTCGGTGGGCTTCACTCCCAAGGCTTATTTAGCACTCATCTTCTTGAATCAAAACTACCGTATTTTTCAGACTTAAAGTCATTCCGGAGTATAAGTCGCAACAGCCATAAAATGCACAGTAAAGAGGAAAAAAAAATGTATAAGTTGCACCGGAGTTTAAGTCACATTTTGGGGAAAATTTATTTGACAAAATCCAACACCAAGAACACACATGAACCAGCAACACCAGGCTAAATGATACGGTATGCTAATGTGACATAAACACAAACGAGGAGGTGAGAACCGGCCTGATGTGACATTAACAGTTATTGAAATAACTATAACACAAATAACATGTTTATCAAACCATCTGTGTCACTTCAAATCATTAAATCCATCGATCGAATTGATCTTCCTTTCTGTAAACAACGCCGCATGTGCGGCGCGCCGCTGACGTCAGACTCGTCGTCAGTTGCAGTTCAAATTATTCCACAAGCCCATATAATGACATATAAAGTATATATTAAATAACTATCATATAAACAACAATTTTATCAAACCATCTGTGTCACTCTAAATCATTAAATCCATCGATCGCATTTCTTGTCCTTTATGTAAACAACGCCGCGTGTGCACCGCGCGGCTGACGTCGGACTCGTCGTCAGTTGCAGTTCAAATTATTCCACAGGCCCATGTAGTTATAAACAACAATTTTATCAAACTATCTCTGTAACTCCACGTCATTAAATCCATCGATCGAATCCTTCGTCCTTTATGTAAACAACGCCGGAGGAATTATGGCACAAATGTTGCCTACTCGTCAGCGGAAGGTGAGGAGTGCCCACACAATTGCAGTGGATACACTTGTATCTACACTTGTACAAGTGCACACACTTGTACATACATTTGATTTGACCAGAGGCCAGGGGTTCACCAAACTTGTCCACTCTCACCACCACCCTGTTTTCTCTCAACAAATACTGTCACGCACCGGTGTCGTCCAGCCACGCCCCCTTGTCACCGTGATCGCTGTCACCTGTCACGGCTGATTGGGAGCGCTATGTATATTAGCGCAGCCAGCGCAACAATTAATGTCAGCTTGTCTCGTGATGTCTGCGCGCACACTGGTCCCTTCCACAGCTGCTCTACTTAGAGATCACCCGTTTGCCACGTCCAGTCCTCGCCAGTGCAAAGCCCAGCCGACAGCTCCTTCACCTGGCTTGCCATCCGGCTACCCCCCACCCCAACCCCCCCGACGAGCGCAGCCTCGCCCGATAGCCGCTTCAGCTCCCCAGTGTTCCCCTCTCCCTCCACAATAAAGACTGCTTCACTTGCATTTGGCTGTACTGTCCGATCTCAAGAATACTCTTAGAAGAATCCAAAGTCAGACTTTGTTCGAACATCGCTGTATGCACAGTGACGAACGTTTTCTCCATTTGCAAGTGCTCAAAGGGCATACTGTCTCCCGTGTGGTTCTTGCAAATAAGTTAGAGTGAGCACCACTCTAACGTGAGTCAAGGACAACTACTCCTCCATCAGAATTAAAAGAAATAATACAACTGTGTATATGTAATTTAACTGAGTGAAGTCTGTGCAATTAATCTATAGTTAAATAGATAAATAAAATGGGCGGCCGGCACACTCACGCCACTAGATCGATCGTCGCTCTTCGGACACAAAGTATGGCAGCGGACCAAGAGGTTTGTACGGCTTCGTGCACCAACTGCACCCTTCTCTTAGAGAGGTTGTCTCTGCTAGAGGGACGTGTCCGCCAGTTAGAGCAGAATAGTGCGATAACAGTAGTTGCGGCGGACACAGACGCGGGCTGTAGTCAGCCCGCTAGCCCGGTTAGCATTAGCCCCAAGCGGCTTGCTAATCGCGATGAGCCAGGTAAGACGCATAGCCGTCCAAAGTCATCTCGGTGTACTGGCCCTCGCACTTTGGTCATAGGCGACTCCATTACCCGAAACATTACGCTTAAAAATCCAGCCACGGTAATATGTATTCCTGGGGGCAGAGCACCCGACATAGAAGCTAATCTTAGGGAGCTGACTCGCAATAGGCCTAGTCAACAGCGTAGTTCCACCAACACTAGCTACTCGGACATAGTGATACACGACAATCAGAGATCACAAAGAAAAACATAGCGAGGACTTGTGATCTTGCCAGAAAGATGAGTCGGCATCGAGTATTTGTCTCTGGCCCCCTGCCTGGGAGAGGCACTGATGAGAGGTTTAGTAGATTAGTCTCCCTTAATCGATGGATGGCTGGGTTCTGTAAAAAGCAGGGACTGTATTTTATAGATAACTGGTCCTCCTTCTGGGGCCGCCCCGACCTGCTGAGGAAGGACGGCCTTCACCCTAACCGTGAAGGCGCCTTCACTCTTTCTAGGAATATAGATTACTGTTTGAGCCACTCATGACAGGTCACTTTAGAGCAGGCCAGGGCACAGGTGATTAGACCACCTGTGAGGATGGGTTTGGAGTCTGTTAAGTTAAAGTTAACTAGCGCTAGGCTAGACTTTCAGCATACACATAGCTCCTCGTGTAGACTAGAGCGCGACAGTTTAAATAGTGCTGCAGTACACATAAACACACTTTCTACTGGGGTAGTAGACAAATCCAATCACTCCGTCCCGACCGGTCTTACTGATGAAACGGCATGGAAGGACAGCCTCCTGAAATATAAAGATGCGCTTATTTTAGCAAAAACTCGTTATTTTTCGCAAGTCATTAATCTCAATAAAAACAATCCTAAATACCTATTTGATACAGTGGCAAAGCTAACTCTGCGCCAGCCGACCCCCGATAGCTCCTTCCACTCAGCTGACGAGTTTATGAAATGTTTTGCTCAAAAGATTGAGTCCATTAGGGACGAGATCAAGAATACCATTCCAATCGCTCCGCCGGTTACTAGCGCTGGGGATCATGCAATAACCCTCTCAAATTTTAAAAGCGTGTCCCTTGAAATGCTTACAAAATTGGTTAGTGCGGCTAAACAAACAACATGTTTACTCGACCCGCTTCTAGAATTATTTCCAATTTCCGTCCGTCTTAAATATAATCAATCTGTCTGTTTCCTCTGGGATAGTGCCAACAGCCTTTAAAACCGCTATTATTAAACGGCTACTTAAGCGAGCAAATCTTGACCTGGACTGTCTCAGTAATTATAGGCCAGTTTCAAACCTCCCATTCATAGCAAAACTTCTTGAAAAAGTAGTAGCGCAGCAGCTTGTTGATTACATGGTCACTAATAATCGATATGACTCTTTTCAGTCTGGTTTTAGAGCTAATCATTCCACAGAGACAGCACTTGCTAAAGTGACTAATGATCTCCTCATAGCTATGGATTCAAATACGTCGTCTGTATTGTTACTACTCGATCTTAGTGCTGCCTTTGACACTGTAGACTTCGATATTTTTATTAGGGCGTCTTAAAAGTTGTGTTGGTATCTCAGGGTCAGCACGAGGCTGGTTCAATTCCTATCTATCAGACAGGACGCACCGAGTGGTCCATGGCAATACGTCCTCTGAGCTCTATAATGTTACGTGTGGTGTCCCACAGGGATCGGTACTCGGACCGATTTTATTTAATATTTATATGATTCTGCTTGGGGACATAATACGTAAATATAATATTAGTTTTCAATGCTACGCGGATGACACCCAATTATATATGCCGTTATCGATGACAGATCCGCGGGACTGTTGTAATCTCGAGGCGTGCCTTGCGGAGATCAAGCAATGGATGTCTCTCAACTTCCTTCGTCTTAACCCAGATAAAACTGAGCTCTTGATAATTGGTCCTACTCGTTATCAACACTTATTTAAGGAAACCACTATAACTATAGATAACCGTACTATCACTCAGAGTGATACGGCAACTAATCTCGGGGTAATATTTGACCAAACGCTCTCCTTTCAAAAACACATTAAGAATATAACCAGGATTGCGTTTTTTCACCTTCGTAATATTGCTAAGATTCGTCCTATCCTCTCGACTGGGGATGCGGAAACTATTATACATGCGTTCGTCACGTCGCGCCTGGACTACTTTAATGTATTGTTCTCTGGTCTTCCTAAGTCCAGTATCAAAAGTCTACAGTTAGTGCAAAATGCTGCTGCGAGGCTGCTCTCACGGTCAAGAAAATTTGATCACATTACCCCAATATTAGCCAAATTACATTGGCTCCCGGTCTATTTAAGATGTGACTTCAAGGTTCTTCTACTAACCTATAAATCACTGCATGGCTTAGCGCCTTCATATCTCGTCGACCTAGTCATTCCTTATGTTCCGTCTCGTAACCTTCGTTCGCAAAACGCTAGTCTTTTAGTTACACCGAGAGCCAAGAAAATGTCTGCAGGGTCTAGAGCATTCTCTATTCGGGCTCCAGAGCTTTGGAATGCCCTACCAATGGATATTAGAACTACTACCTCAGTAGAAACATTTAAGACACGTTTAAAGACACATTTCTATGAGATGGCCTTTAACTAACTTGTAGTGGCCGATTTGGCCGGAGTTTGTTTTGTTCTCTCTGCCCACCCCCTCCCTGGCTGGTTAGGTGGCTCAAAAGCTGTTAGCGGCTACCTGGATTCTCGGGGACCAATTCAAAATGAAGAAACTGCAGCTCAACCTCCTTGAAGACACTGCCAGGACAATCGAGGGCACCTCCGACATCCATTTTTTCATTGATTTTCATATTATGTATTACTTGTGCCCTCTCTGCATCCATTACAACCTGGTGATCCTGAAAAGGGGATCCTTCCATCTGTGGTCCCTTCTCAAGGTTTCTCATTTTCCCCTGGCAGGGTTTTTTTGAGTTTTTCCTTGCCCTTTTGGGAGCTTAAGATCAGGGGATGCTTTGAGAATAATTGTCAATTTTGGCTATGTGAAGCCCTTTGAGACTGTTTGTGATTTAGGGCTATACAAATAAACTTGACTTAAATTAATGCTGATTTAATGAAAATATCAATGTAATGTTTTTTCATCACAATAGCAACTATTAAATATTAAATTCCAGTGAATCACAATTCACTTTAAATGAGCTACAGTATAATAAAACCAATTTCTAATCCCTCATTTGATTTTATGTTGTTCATGAAGTGACACATATTATTCAGTAGATTTTACATGTGCAAGAGCAAAGATATACTTTTGGGCAATGTAGACACTTACACGTGACATGCAGATGGAGTGTTGTTGTGTCATAACCCAGGGAGTTTTCAGCCAAAGCTGTGACACAAAATATCCCTGCAGACTTGTAGACATGTTTGATGCCTTCTTCAGCCCAGCTGAGGTTCGAATATGACACAGCTATGCCATCGCCAAAATCTAGTTGGATGTTTGTCCGTATAGAATCGCCCTGAAAGACAGCACAAATGTTATTTGGTCCACAATTCAAAATACAGTGCTATTGTATATTATCTTTTGTGTTGAAGGACACTAGTAGTATGTGTACACTTCAGGGGCACATTTCCTGAGACATTCGGAGAAAAAGGGAAAACACTAGGAAATTAATTTCACAGAGGGCATAATAACTTGTTGAAAGTTGGATAAAGGATTATCTGCGAGAACGGCAACAGTATGTAAAGTTGGGTAATCACTGCTCTGGATATTTGGACATAGCTTGTGGTGTTCCACAAGGGTCAGTTTTAGGCCCTAAATTATCTATTTTGTATATAAATGACATGTGCAAAGTCTCTAAAGAACTAAAACTCATCAATTTTGCAGATGATACAAATATCTTTTGTTCAGGTGATAACATCCAACAAGTGGAATCAGTGTTGAATGAGGAAATGAAAAAAATAAAAATGTGGTTCGACTGGAACAAATTATCATTAAATGTAAGTAAGACCAATTTTATGGTATTTGGCAAAGCGAACATAAAGATACGAATAGAAATAGATGGGACTGAAATTGAAAGAGTGCAGGAAAACAAATTTATTGGGGTTATAATAGATGACAGGCTGAGTTGGAAGCCACACATCAAAAACGTAAAGTCTAAAATTTCAAGAAGCATGGCAATCATATACAAAGCAAAAGAATTACTGGATTATCATTCACTTCGTACACTTTATTGTTCTCTTGTCTTGCCCTATTTGCATTACTGTGCTGAGGTTTGGGGGAATACTTATAAAACTTCACTACAGCCACTTATCATTCTGCAGAAAAGAGCAATAAGGACTATTCATAAAGTCAACTACTTGGAACACACAAATCCACTTTTCATACAATCCAAACTATTGAAATTCACTGACATAGTATCTTACCAAACAGCAATCATCATGTATAGGGCAAAAGCAAAACAACTACCAGAAAATATCCAAAACTTATTTAGGAATCGGGAGGGAGGTTATAAGTTAAGGGGGAATCACAACTTCAAAATCTTAAACATAAGAACAACCTTAAAAAGTTTCTGCATCACTACAACTGGGGTCAAACTATGGAACAATCTAAGTGAGGAACTCAAGCAAAGTCCAAATATCCACCAGTTTAAAAGAATGTACAAAAATATGTTGTTTAGCGGGTACAAAGGCTAAAAGTGCCAAAGGGCTACACACAAGTTAAAATGAAACAGAAAAATAAGTGTGAAAGTGTATCTACTTGTGTTCTGTTGTAGAATTACAATATATGTTGAATCATTGGTTTAATGGATAAAGTGAGAAAGGGGTAGGAATCTAAAAAGCTATGCTTCTTCCTACTCCTTTTCGAGCATTCTTTATTGATTTATTTACTTATATATTATTATTATTATTATTTATTTATGTATTTTTTTGTTTGTTGGTTTATATTTTGTTTGTTTGTTGTATGGACTTATATGTGGCACTTTAGAGTGTGATTTGTTTTGTTTTTTCATTTTTGTTTTGGATGTTCGAAATAAAGATATCAATCAATCAATCAATCAAAGTGAAATGGGACAAATGTTTGTGACACATGTGACATGTAATATATTTTGACATGTGCGCACCCAGAAAAAGACAACCGTAGGTCATTTTTGAGGGACATAGAATTCCTACACAGAACTGGCCATGCTCTCCATCAGTGATTTAATTTGGTACCTACACCGTAAGAAACACAAACTATAAACCAAAGAACATGTGAGTGGCATATTGCAGATGCAATTAAATGTTCTTCATAAGCAACTCACAGCATAAGATGAGGTTCTCAGCTTCAGTATAAGTGGACACAAAGACATTTAAAAAAAGCAGCATTTAACCCCACAAGATCAAATACAGTATTTGCTGTACTATATAAAAATAAGCACTATTTCTGCTGTGCTTTTCAGTGAGCGAAAAATATTCTGCTGATTGAATCTTTGCACCTTATTGGGCCGAATATAAGACGGTGTTTTTAGCATTGAAATGAGACTGAAAAAGTGGGGGTCGTCTTACATTCGGGGTCAAGACATTATACCCATTCAGAACGCTAAATGGCACCAGATATCTTCAAAGTGAATGCTGAACTTAACTCCCCAGTCCAAAGCGAACCCCTGTCACAAAGAATAAAAATAAAAATAGCGGTAGCAGTTTGCATTATTTTATTGCAATGTTTTACCTTATTCAGATTTGTTTCAAGACTACAGTTACAGTTAGACTTCACTTTGATCGTTAATTCAGTTTTTGCAATTTTGTTGTTTTATCACAGTAGATTGGTTTATTTACATTTCAAAAACCAGAAGCCATTCATTTACAAATGTGATTGCACTATAGTTTACATATTTAAATGTTCAGATACTAAGATGTGATAGACAGTTTTTGCATGATTTGAATGAGGCAAAATAACATGTTTTTTCTCTTGAATATATTGTTATAATCATTTGTTTCAGATGTACTGTAATTATTTTCTGTGTAAAAATTAAAATTGGTGTTCAAAAAGTCTTTTTTCGAACTTGAGTCTTAAAAAGAGCGGGTCGTCTTATAATCAGGGTCGTTTTATATTCGGGCCAATAAGGTAATTGTGCAGTCATGGTTGTAATTACCTATAATTCAAGACAAGATTAAGTTTTGTCCTTTGTACAAATTATATAATTTAGTCTAGTACAATATGAATGGGTGAATGAAAATAAATTGCATCTTTAAATATTGTAAATATATTTACATTATAGTCAGGAAATACAACGATACATGGTTATAAAGTCTAAAAGTTGTTTAATTATGTTTACCAAAGCATAATCACGGGCGGCACAGTGGTGCGCTGGTTAACACATCCGCCTCACAGTTAGGAGGGTGTGGGTTCCATTCCACCTCCGGCCCTCGCTGTGTGGAGTTTGCATGTTCTATTCGTACAAGTGTGGGTTTTCTCCGGGCTCTCCAGTTTCCTCCCAAAAACATGCATGGTAGGCTGATTGAGCACTCCAAACTGCCCCGAGGTGTGAGTGCGAGTGCGGATGGTTGCTCGTTTCTGTGTGCCCTGCGATTGGCTGGGAACCAGTTCAGGGCGCCTACTGCCTGGTGACTGCTGGGATAGGCTGCAGCACGCCCGTGGGGACAAGTGGTATAGAAAATGGATGGATGGATAAAGCATAATCATTTTTGTAAAGCACTAGACTTGTGTAAACTGTGTGTTGTTACTATTGTTTCAGAAGTTGGCAAAAGGGTAAATTAAATGATCAAAGGTTGAGGGATCCGAAGCTCTGGACCAGGCAGGATAAATTTAACCGTTTTGTGCCTTTTAACACAATTTAATTTGCACATTTCTGAAAGAGAAACATACTTTTTTGGTAAAGTGTGTAAGTTATGACAAAGTTTTATTTAAATGTTAAACCATAGAAAAAGAGAAATTGATTAGTGTTACAAAACGAACATATTATATTATAATCTGCAACTTTTTGATACAACATCCTAGAAAGAGCATTCACGTGTGAGTTTTTATTTTCTCCACATGGTGCGGCTCAAGTGAAGAATAGCAGAGATGGTGTCCTCAGTAGAGTGGTTGGGCCAGCAGGCAAAATATGAAGGGTCGAATATGGGGTGAGCACAGAGGGGATGTTATGTTTCACCATTCTCTTGAAGCACTTCATCATGATGGGTGTGAGTGCGACGGGGTAGAAGAAATTGAGGGATGAGATGGTGGATTTCTTTGACAACTGGGATGATGAAGGAGGTCTCAAAGCAGGCTTAGACTTTGGCTTGGTTCAGTGAAATGATAAAATGGCCATTTGAACACAAGCAAGGATGTCAACATACTCTTTGAGCACCAGACTGGGAATGTCTGGACCAGGAGCTTTCAGAATGTTGAGTCCCTTCAGAGACCTCCTCACATCAGCAGTGGTAAGAAAGGGTGCCTCCTCATCACAGTAGGACTGCTTTTTAGTTACTCCAACCTCCCCAAAAAGTCGTTCAGCCCATTGAGCAAGCCAGCATCATAGTATGCATGGTTGAAGTACTCTTTTGTCATTGGTAATGGTCCAAATGTCCCGCCAAATGTTCCTGGGGTTTGGAGGGTTATGGAAAATTCCTTGATTTTCTCACTGTGAACATGCTTTGCTACTCTGATGGCCGATGGTTGAGGTCGGGTTTTCGTTGGTAAGGGTGATGTTTTTATTGGTGCTGACGTCGTCTGTGCATTTTCTGATGGAGGCTGAGACAGACATGGCATGCTCATCAGCATCAATGATGCTGTTGAATGATGCAACTGCCTTGAACATTGCCAGTCTGGACATTAAAAATATTCCTGCAGATCCCACATTGCCCCCTCAGGCCACACTCTCTCTCTCTTTTGGCATCTGCCAAATTGGTAAACGCACAGGAAGCCCTGCAGTGAGTTGCTGTCTTGCCTGTTTTAGAAGTTTCCCTTCTCCAGCACACATGATTTAAATGATCAGGCTCATCATCTGGCTTCCACAGAGTTTGCTGATGAGCTGATCATTTGAATCGTTTGTGTTAAACAAGGAAGGGCCTGCCTTTACAAACAGCTTGGGCTTTGGTACTGGCACTTTTGAGAGGGGTTGAGCTCTCTTCTATTCTGGAGTTGCTCATGGTGAAAGGGACCAAACTGTTCTTCTGCCTATGCATCGAACAGTGGCTTGCAGTTGGAGTGTAGAAGAGCACTCCTGCTGGAGACTACAACTTTATGCTGTGGGACTTGAATGCTCACATGGACATTGGCAATGAGACTTGGCGTGATTGGAAGTCAGGGCTCCTTTGATCAGAACCCATGCTGTGTTCTGTTTTTGCACCTCTGTGCTCATCATGAATTGCCCATAACGACTGCTATGTTCAGACTTAAGTGGCCATATATGCACTTGGCACAAGGACACCCTAGGCTGCAGTTTAAAGATCAACAATGTGGCCATTTTATTGGACTTGAGGCCTCATGACTTGGACAGTCAGGTGAAGAAAGGGGGAGAGCTTTCAAAGAATCTCTGCCTGTTGGTTTGTTGGCTTCGATGGTAGTGGAGGATGCTGGACCAAACTGGCAGATCAAAACATATTGTAAGGCTATCTCCAATTGCCCATCTCACATGCATGACCGACTACATCCACAAGGGGAGATCAATGCAGAAACCATTGTTAGGTACAGACTCATTACAGACCCCATCAAGGCTCTTTCTGCTTCCACAATGTCCTGTGTGTTCAGATCCCCTTGATTTTAACGAAAATGAATAGCGGGCAGATGGCACTACAGCACACAATGGTGAGACTATTGTAACATTCTAAGTTCTATACAGCAACAACATGGTGGCTCATATTTATTTTTGCCCAAGTGTCTGAATGATGAGGATTCTTTACCGTTCATAAGAGTCTTTCTCAAATTTGCATTGTCCTTTTCTCTATTTTTGTCCTTTTGATCAAGTTTCTGATATTGTAATGAAGTATTTTTATCTAGGGTACCGGCCTTCCTAATATAAGCAGATACAGTCATTTCATCATGTTGACACTGGTATTGTTTGTCCAATTAACTCTTCATTGTTTTTTTTAGGGCCTTCAGATCCGCATACATCTTTATTTCAGCGTGTAGGAATCTCCACACCGGAGGGCTTCCTTCTGATTCAGATTAACGAGCAAATTACTCATGTGATTGTTAAACACTTCGATGTTGGAGGCTGTGGATCTGTATACACACTACTGTTTATTGTCTTTTGACATACTGATCTCAATTGATAGACATTCTAATACATTTTCTACCACCAATGACATGCAATCTAATGTTTCACAGCTGCTGCTGCCTTCAATATAGAGCACAACTCCTCCTATAGATTTGTTGTTTCTGCTACTATGGACATATTTAGGGCCCTGAACTCGCTACCCCCTTCTGCGTAGCGTGCGGCACTGTTGCGCTATTTTCGGGAATGTCTGCTGTACGCGCACTTGCTCCTTTTTTTTTCTGCTCCTCTTATTTATTTATTTATTGTTGTGTTATTTATTCATTATTTATTCAGCACGCTTTTGTTATACTTGTTTACTTGTTTGTCTGTTGTGAGCCATGTCTTGTCACCGTGGGATAGGGGGGAACGAAATTTCGGTTTCTTTGTGTGTCTTTGGCATGTGGAGAAATTGACAATAAAGCTGACTTTGACTTTGATATTTGTATCCTTCAAGGTGGACCCCACCCTTCATATCATCTTTAGTCCAACTTTCTGATTAGCACACTAATGTTAAAAGGTTTATCCAATGTCAATAGATAATCCTGAATCTTTCCAAAGTTGGCATTTAAACTCCTGCTGTTAAATCGAATTATGGGCAGCTTTCCTTCCAAATCGATGCAGTTGTTGAACTGATCCTTAAGTAGTATCCACATTTATCTTGATCAATGTCTTCATTAATTTTGAATGGTGATTTATTTCCAAGTTTAAGTTGTCATAACATGCTCATCAGTTCTTGCAATTCACTTTGTGACAATTTGATTGTAGCATGAACTGGGCTCATGGATTTTTTTCATAGGGCTTGACATACCTCAATTTGCAAAATCTTCCATCTCCTCTGGCGCTCTGATCTGAAACAGTCTGTTATTCTTTTTAAATGATCGGTTTGGCTTTACATAGATTTTGCAGCTTACAGTCCAAGACCTTGGAAGATTCCCTTCCTTTTTCGGTTGTCGGGCTCGCGAAGCAATGGATGCATTATGTTTCTCGTTAATATAAACATATGATCCCTTTTCCATATTTCAATGAAGGAATGTACTTTCTGCTTGTGAAGCTCAGTAGTATGGCACGGTCGTCACTGACTCATCCTCCAGAAACTCCTCTCTTAGGAAGCGGGTGGCAAACATTTCAAAGCTCCAGTGTTATGTCTTTTGTTGTTAAAAACTCCAATGCTTGCTGTTCCATGGATCGGTTCTCCACCTCATCCATATTGCTTTGATGTCTCATTGACACGGTGTTGTTTCTAGGTGAGATCTTGAGACCAATGATACATCATTGATCTTGTTAGGGTTTTTCAGATTATCCTTATCGTATGATTATGTTGGAATGCAACCGGTAATAAATAACCTACCTTGTCCCATCCTCCACAAGGTCCTAAAACATCCCCTGATATGTTTTGACTAGAGCACAAGGGCTTCCTATTCAACCTACTCTTACCCCCACTCTGTTTTTCTTAATAAATATGCCATTGCAGGAGGGAGAGTTTTTAGACTTCATTCCTTCAACGAGTGAACTCTCCACCTGCAGGTGTCTAAAAGAACTTGCTTGTCTACCGTGTGGTTCTTGCAAAATAAGTTGGAGTGAGCAAATCTCTAACATTTTGGTGCCGAAACCCGGGACCCCTCATACCCGCTATCTGTCTGACGAAGGACGTGCTGCATTGTTGACAAGCCAGCGTCCACTAGGAGGACCTGGAGGAGAAAGTCCTGGGAAGAGAATTCTTCGCTGGGCCAGCATCTTAGGTCTGCCTTCGTCTGACAGAGGTGGATTGACGGGACCCGGCAGTGCAACGAACCAGGGGACAAGTAAGTTAAAGGCCTGAAGTTGTGTGATTGTGTTGTGAAACGCGTAAAATGCAGAGGTGCACGAGAGCCAGCTTGGGTTCAAGTCCCAGTGGAATGAACAGGCTAAGAAAAGCAGAGCTTCTTTTTTGTTCATCGAAGAGGTGCGTAGACTCTTCTTTGTCTGTTCTTCCGAGCTGAGGGATCTGGCTTGGGTTAGAGTCCCAGTGGAAGGAACGTACTAAGAAACACAAAGCTTCTTTTTTGTTAATCAAAGAAGGGCATAGATTTTTCTTTGTATGTTTTTCCAAGCCAAAGAACAGCTTGGGTTCAAGTCCCAGTGGAAGAAACGGGCTAAGAAAAACAGAGCTTCTTTTTCTTAATTGAAGAAGGGCGTAGATTTTTTCTTTTGTCCGTTTTTCCAAAGCTGTTTGGGAGGGTTTTACACCCATCCCTGGATAGGCCTAAAAAAGCGCTGGAGTTTGTGTGATTGAGTGTGTGACTGGTAGGATAAATTGACTAAAAAGCAGTTCTAGCGTTTATCCACGGCAATAAAACAGGCTAGTAACCTGTTGAAAGGTCAATTTAAACCTGCATTGAGGATCCTCAAAGAAAAAAAAAAAAAATGAAAAAAAAATTGTAAAACCTTAAACTACTAAAATTAAGATGGGAAATAAGAACGGTAAATCTCTTGCTCTGCTCTTCTTTGAAACGAGAAGTTCATGGCAAGTAGATTTCTTAATTGTATGCAATAGATGCTGAAGTGGAAGAAAATTTATGGAGTACAAGGAAATTTGAAATGTGGAAGAAGTGGTAGAAGTGCTAGAGTGTGGTTGAAATCTTCACAAAGAGATGAGAACGAATTCAAGAGACAAAAGCTAGAAAGATGAAAACTGATGCGGTCACAAGTGTTTGTCAGACCAGGAGACAATAAGGCCCCTGTGAGCAGGTGCAAGGCCGCAGCTCAAGCCGCGGCTCAAGCAAGGGGCAAGAGGAGTTTCCGGTCCTATGCAAATCATGTATCGAAATTTAAAAGATCTGAAACCTCTCCCATATGACAGCAAAACATGTCATTGTCAGGTTATCAAAAATCTTTTTAGATTGTTAGAGCCCCTGTCCACACAAGAAGTATGACAATGCTGTTTGTAGGCCCAATTACAAATGAATAGGGATGAAATTGTGTTACACTGAAGTTAAAATATGCAAATCAAGTGGTAAAGAAATGCAACTTGCTTCTAGAAGATAAATAAATAAAATTAGAATGTGCTGTCCTCGTGTGCATGGGAGGGACCAGCTCATGATCGACCACAGGAAATGGCCAGCCTGTGACGAATCATTGTTGCTGAGACCTACCTTCCGCACGCGAGAGCTGTGCATGTGTGTGCGTATGTGTTAAGTTGATGAAGGTTGGCTAAACTTTTAGTAGAAAGAAATTTGCTAGACTGTTGTCTAATCAATTTACACCGCAGAACAGAAACAATTTTGACAGATAAAAATAAAAGAAAAAGAGAGAAATCTGTTTGCGAGCAGAAACTAATCCACACTAGTGCATGTTAGTGTCAAGCCCTCATGAGAAATTCGGAGTAAACAAAACAACAGAACATGCTTTCAGGAATTGGGAGAAGCTAAATTGTGAATTTAAGATTTTGCAATGCTACATTTAATAGGAATAATTGATTGGTTGTGCTATAAGATTATACAAAATTCTAAATGCAAGCTAAATCTGAGAGACTGAGTTCTTCAAATAAAAAAAAAAAAAAAAAAATCAGATTAATTTGCCAGTTGTTTGTTTTAGTTTTTTTTGAATTGGTGGATTGTTCTACCAGGAAACTTGAGTTGAAAATGATATATGAATGTTGTGTGGTGAGCTTGGATGAAATGGGACCAATGTGACTCCTTTTGGAGACTGTGTGAGATGCATATGATAAGCATTGATGAATGATTGCCCGAATGAAAGGTTGAATGGTTGAAGTCGTTGGCGACTACTATAGAAAACTAGTAGAGCGACTTTGATGAAAGAGTGATTTTGAGCAGGTTGAATGCTAAAAAGAAAAACGTAGCTTTTGGATTGATAGTTAACTAGAGAAAAAACTGGAGAACCAGTAACACATGTAGAAGATGTGTGAACTGAGAAATTAAGAAGCGTTTTGGAAAGAAAGTCAAATTAAAAGATGATGAAATCATATGTAGTAATACAACACTTTACTACATATGGATTCTCTAAATCATACAATTGAGTAAAATAAAACATACGTTTTGATTCGTATTCAAATTTCTAAGATTCTTGTGATAAACAAAGAGAAAACGATTGAAAAGTAACTAAAGAAACTACAAGAAAGTGAAAATGTCTAATCATTTGCTAGCTGAGTCACTCCCCATTCGGGGAGGGCATCCATTTACTTGCTAAGCTAGTTGTCAAAACAGTCCAATTGCCACGAAAAGTAGCTATGTGCACGTGTGCAGTACACACACACACACACGAGACTGATAAGGTGTCAAGAGGTAACAAGCTTGCAGACAGAACCACAAAGCTGCAGCGCAAAAGACACTTCAAATTTTATACACACAAGAAGCAGATTAGATCACTGAAACATTTTTAAAGATGTGCAGCGACAAAGTCCATAGAGTGAAATTCAATTATGGACGAAAAGAGGGGCAAGATTAGAGAATGGCATCTATAAATGACCTACCCCACCAAAGAACCTATGCTAATGGTGAGCAATATTGAGCCATGGTGCGTGTCACATGGCTCAAGAGGAGGGATAGTGGGGCCGATCAGTCAGCTTTATACAACATATGGATTTGATTCATATTCAAAACATTTTCAAAACAAAACAATTTTTTTTTTTTTTTTGTAGAGCTTGTTTCAACAAAAACAAAAACACTGAATGCCTCCAATTTAAAAGATCAATTTGACCTTTGCAGGATGATCTGCTGTGTCGGATCTGGACTGCCATGAAAGTATGATGTTTATATGTGTACTTTGTCAACAACCTCTGTAGATGTTAAAGAATGGGATGAATATCTAGAATGAATGTGGATAATTTGTTTCAGGTAACTAACTATAAGAGTAACTGAAAAAAGAAACAATTGATTGCTTATGGCAAAATAAGCTGCAAAGAAAAAAAAATGAATATGTCATATGTATGGATTTGCGACCGATTATTTATATTGTACCGTTGCCATTGACCAAAGATTGTGTGAAATCTGTCACCTCTACTGGATTGTGTGACAGAGCAGTCTATATAATATCCATTGAGAGAAAAAAGAAAAAAAAGAAGCCATTGCTTTTAGAGAATGTAGTCAAGCGAAATTGTATATACATCAACATGCCAAGATCTGGGAAAAAAGCTGGTAAAAACCAAAATATCTTTAAATTTGAGAGGCGACGATGATTTGACCGAAATTGATGCAATTGGAGTACCTAGAGGAGTTCCTGATTAATAAGAATTAAATGACCAAATTGCAGCGGGATGGGAGTCCTCCACTTGCTGCTGGTGAACGATGAACAAGAACGTAGACAGGATAAATTACATCCATTACAACATGCGGAAATTGGGCAAACGGACACAAGCGGGGCTCGAGGCAGGGCATAAACAGCTAGCCACGCCTTCCCTAATGTCGATCCAGAACCACAATGCTCATGATATGTTGTTGTCTGAGAAAGGAGGCGTCTGTGCAATGTTTGGAGAACAATGCTGCGCCTTCATCCCCAACAACACCGCCCCTGATGGGAGCCTGACGGATTGCAGGCCTGCGATCCCTCAAAACGAGGATGAAAGAGCACTACAAGTGGATGAATGCTTTTGGGGAAGTATAACGCCACTGTGTCCTCAATTTTACCATCAGTTTCAGTGTTGCTGCTATGCTCACCTTGTATGGATGTTGCATACCGTGTCTTCGTGCTCTGTTTAATTGTCTCGCCACTACAGTAATATCGCCCATGGAGGACGAGATTGCTCAGATATACCTAATGTCTGAGCGGCAACATGATGATGTTGATGGCAAAATTCCTGCATCTGTGTTACCAGACTTTTCCCAGATCCATGGGATTTTGAATGATGACATTGCAACGTTTATCCTTTGGTGTAAACATATTTGTCCTCATGAATGTGATCCGATGACTGAGAGTCGAGAAAAGGGGTTGTTTACGGTGATGTGTGAATTTCAGCAAATATGTGATAAACAGTGGGGAAATGTCAGGATAATTAGTTTTGTAGAAGCGCTGGCCGGCCTGAACCGGAGGTCTCATACCTTCGCTCAAGGCCAACACATCTGCCAGGTTTTAGGGAGTTCTTATACTCCCTTCCTTGTCTTATCTGTGAAAGGCCCTCACTATTTATGAACAGAACACCTTTGTTCTTTGTCTAGCTAAAGAGAAGTTCTTTATCTATTATGCCTTGTAGTTTCTATTTACGAATTGTTGTTGACCGGGACAGTTTTTAAGTTATCCCATATTTACTCAATGTTTGGTTAAGTAGACTTCATGCAAGTTATCTCACATCTGCTTAGCGTTTGTTGGAGTGTATGCACGAGAGGTATCTGATGATTTACTCATCATTATTATTGTGTGAAACGTAGCAGGAAAGTCTAGAGCATTGTTTTACAGGGACACGGCATCCAGGAGTTGGATATCAACACCGTGCTGTCACAGTCAAAGATGCTGACCCTTACCGCCCTGGACTTGCAGACAGTGCTTGTGATCAGCTATTCTGGGCAAATCTCAATGTGACTGTTAGAGGATGAACAATACCACAAGTGGCCTACACAGAGAGACCAGCTGGAGTGAATTACACGTTACATCCAAGGTTTATCCGATGCTGCCCGCCAACTGGACAGGAGTGTGTGCAACAGTGTGGGTGACAGACCACACCTACAGGATACGACATCATCAGCTGACAGAAGCACACAACTCTTCTGGACGTCGACGCAGGGCAGTTGCAACCTTCGACCCTCATGACCCTGTCTGGGGTGCAAACGTTCCAGACGACCATAAAGTATGGTCCGTCGGAGACAAAGTTGTCCTTGCACTCTTTCCTCAGATTGGTGTTGGGAAACTATCGCTCTTCATCGAGACACTGAACTATCGTTTTCTATCCTTTGTGAATCTCTCACTGCAAATCAACGATGAACAAAATAGAGAGATTCAGGCTATTAGACTGATGGTCTTGCAAAACAGGATGGTTCTGGACTTGTTGACGGCAGCACAAGGTGGTGTGTGCCACATCATTGGGACTTCCTGTTGCACATACATACCAGGAGAAAATGACACCCACATCAACAACGCCGTGAATTCACTGAAGAACTTACAGCAAGCCATGTCTAATGACAAGGTCCCACATCAGTTTGATTTCTTTTCGTGGCTATTCTCTGGCAACTGGTGGCAACTGCTTTTGAAATTGCCGTCTCCTGTGCTTGTTGTGCTGGTGGTGTTGTGCTTGTTTACGTCCTGCGTCATCCCATGTTTGAAGTCTGCTGTGTCGAAGTTTGTGTCCTCTACTGTAGCCCAAGTTTATATACAACTTCTTAGAGATGACGGATGTCATGACGATAATGAAACATGGATTGCGTAGATGCTGTTCTGTTGAGCACGTTTTACAGAAACATGATGATTTGACCATCGAAAATGCTTCGCAAGTGATGGATACAATGATGTACTGTTTCTGTGTTTTTGTTTTGTTTTTTATTGATAGCATTCTGGTCGTCTTAGGCAAAGGGACTATGTAAGAATTTTCCTGCTAATAACATCTGGCCGGCAGGTTTTTCGCTTACACAATAAGTTTGATCTTGGGGTATTGAGGTAATGCCTCATCTTCACTGGAAAGTGTTGCTATCATTGTTTGTTGTTTTTTATTTTTACTATTCTTCTTTCTTCATTATACATGTATATATGTTTTTTACTTGTCTTTGTTGTTTGGGGTGGCATAATCATATGATAAAACAGGAGGGAGATGTTAGGGTTTTTCAGATTATCCTTATCGTATGATTATGTTGGAATGCAACCGGTAATAAATAACCTACCTTGTCCCATCCTCCACAAGGTCCTAAAACATCCCCTGATATGTTTTGACTAGAGCACAAGGGCTTCCTATTCAACCTACTCTTACCCCCACTCTGTTTTTCTTAATAAATACGCCATTGCAGGAGGGAGAGTTTTTAGACTTCATTCCTTCAACGAGTGAACTCTCCACCTGCAGGTGTCTAAAAGAACTTGCTTGTCTACCGTGTGGTTCTTGCAAAATAAGTTGGAGTGAGCAAATCTCTAACAGATCTCATTCTCGTGATCAAGCTCTTTTTTGATCAGCTGATCATTCTTGGCATTCTTATTTAGGAGGTATTGTATCTCCTTCATCCTAGCTTCTATCCCCATCATGATTACTTCCAGAGCATTCGTAAGTGGATCAAGAGCTTTTGGGTCTGTTTTCGATTTCTTTCAGTCACCTGCCACCGCTAATGCGAAGTGCACCCCCAATCTCAAGCGGAGGAGGAAGGCTCCTGCTCTGCTCCCGGACATCAGCCCTCTGGAGGGGGAAACTCAGCAGCCATCACTCAACCTCACTCTGGCAACACCAGGCTGTGAACGCCATCTGATACCATTGCGCGCGGTTCTGATTCTAAGACTCCACTGCGCGCGGTTCTGACTCCAAACGCTGTTTGTGGTTCTGACTCCCCGCACGCCGCCTGCGGTTTTAACTCTGTGTGCTGTCGCCTGTGGTTCTGACTCTGTGACTGCCGCTGCCTGCATTTCTGACACTGCGACTGCTGTTGTTCGCAGTTCTGAATATACAACTACCACAGATCCGCCTCCAGATCCTGCTCACGCTTCGTCGGGTCGAGACCTGTGGACGCCATCTGACTTCGTTTCGGTGGGTTGAGACTTGCAGCCGCCATTTGTCCTCGTCCCGGCGGTACGAGGGCTGTGGTCGAGCCCATCCCCCATCTGGCGTCCAAGACACCCACCTGACCGGTCGTGTCACGCGCTTTTCATTTAGCGTCCAGTTCGCCCACCGGACAGACTTTGCCGAGAGTTGCTTGTCGGGCATCAGGTTTGTCCACCCGATGGGCTCTGCTGTTCGAATGCTTGGCACTCGGGCCGACCGCCGGATTGCTCGTTTCGGGTGGCGTCTTGCCCTTTGGTGGACTTAGGGGCTAAACTTTATTTTATATAAATTATTTCATGATGATAGATAAGATAAATATAAGATAAATGAAATGCCTTTAAGGAATTAAAGATGTGTTCAAATCATAATCATTAAAGATTTGCCATATTCGCCTAAAACACTGGCTACCGAGCTGCCCCCAAATACAGCAACAGAAAAAAAACATCATGACATGAGTAATAACAGACATAAATGTACTACATGTGTTCAGTAATAATTTGGTCAAAAATATCCCACCATTATTCTGTTATTAGACTGCTGATCATCAAAGTGGGTGTGCATGCATGAGTGCAGGACTCTAAACATGCAGCATCCTATCATATGCTGAGCCACCCCCCTCCCCCATCTGGGGCTTTCTGACCATCTCACCGTTTTGCTTTTGCCCGCATACAGACAATTGGTAAAGGCATCCAGGCCGGTTCGGAGGCAGGTTCGAGTGTGGCCTGAGGGTGCCTCCGATGCACTTCGTGACTGCTTCGACACCACTGACTGGGACTTGTTTAAGCAGGCAGCCACCTACAACGATTGGACGGACATAGAGGAGTATACTGACTCTGTTACCTCTTACATCACGAAGTGCATCGATGATGTGACTTGCTCGAAATCCGTCGTCACTCGCGCGAACTGGAAGCCGTGGCTGACGGGGGCTGTCCTCAGACTATTGAGGGCCAGGGACAAGGCTTTCAGAGCGGGGGATGAGGCTGGCTTGAGGACAGCGAGGGCCGACTTGTCCCGAGGCATCAAAGAAGCGAAGAAGGCGTTCTCGTGCAAGGTCTCCACCCACTTCAAGGACAGCAAGTACGCACGTAGCCTTTGGCGGGGCATTCAGACCATCACGGACTACAAGCCCACGCCGAGGAGCTGTGAGGGCGACGTCCGTCTGCTAAACGATCTGAACCGCTTCTTTGCTCGCTTCGACGCCCAGAACAGCACTTGCCCGCTGAAGACCACTCCCCCCCCCACACACGAGCAGCCCCTGCGCCTCTCTGCCGACGGTGTGAGGAGGGCGCTTGCCGCTATTGACACCCGTAAGGCGGCGGGCCCTGACAACATCCCGGGTCGAGCGCTGAAGGACTGCGCTGGGGAGCTGTCGGGTGTCTTCACGGACATCTTTAACGTTTCCCTGCAGCAGGCCATCGTCCCCTCGTGTTTCAAGGCTACCACCATCGTTCCTGTGCCGAAGAAACCTGCACCGTCCTGCTTCAATGACTACCGCCCTGTGGCACTGACGCCCATCATCATGAAGTGCTTTGAGCGGCTGGTCATGGAGCACATCAAGTCCGTTCTCCCCCCACCATTGACCCTTTCCAGTTTGCGTACCGTGCCAAGCGCTCCTCTGAGGATGCCATCTCCTCTGCCCTCCACTCGGCCCTCACCCACCTGGAGAGAAAGGACTCATATGTGAGGTTGCTGTTTGTGGACTTCAGCTCTGCCTTCAACACCATTGTGCCGCAGCTCAGTACCTCTCTCTGCAACTGGAAACTGGACTTCCTCTGTCAGAGGCCTCAGGTGGTGCGTGTTGGCGACAAAATATCCGCCAGCATCACGCTGAGCACGGGGGGCCCCCCAGGGCTGCGTGCTCAGTCCATTGCTCTTCACCCTGCTGACGCATGACTGCACTGCGACCTACAGCGACAACCGCATCGTGAAGTTTGCTGACGACACGACTCTGGTGGGTCTCATCACGAAGGGCGACGAGACTCGGTACAGGTCGGAAGTTGACCTTCTGACCACGTGGTGCAGGGACAACAACCTCCTGCTGAACGTCAATAAGACCAAGGAAATCATTGTTGACTTCCGGAAGGGTCACACAACACACCTGCCGCTGATCATTGACGGTGCTGTGGTGGAGAGGGTGAGCTGCACCAAGTTCCTGGGGGTGCACATCAGTGAGGACCTCTCCTGGTCCGCAAACACCTCGTCACTGGTAAAGAAAGCTCAGCGCCGCCTGTACTTCCTGCGGAAGCTCAGGCGTGCATGTGCTCCTCAGGCAGTCCTGTCTACATTCTACCGTGGCACCATTGAGAGCGTCCTCACCAGTTGCATCGCTGTCTGGGGTGGTAACTGCACTGAACAGAACTTGAAGGCCCTGCAGCGCATAGTGAATACGGCTGGTAAGATTATTGGTGCTTCGCTCCCCTCCCTGAAGGACATTTACACCTCCCATCTCGCCCGCAAGGCAACCTCGATTGCCAGAGATGTGAGTCACCCGGCTCACTCTTTGTTTGACCTTCTGCCCTCTGGGAAGAGGTACAGGAGCCTGCGCTCCCGCACCATTCAGCTTCTTTCTCCAGGCTGTTAGAGCCCTGAACTCGCTACCCCCTTCTGCGTAGCGTGCGGCACTGTTGCGCTATTTTCGGGAATGTCTGCTGTACGCGCACTTGCTCCTTTTTTTTCTGCTCCTCTTATTTATTTATTTATTTATTGTTGTGTTATTTATTCATTATTTATTCAGCACGCTTTTGTTATACTTGTTTACTTGTTTGTCTGTTGTGAGCCATGTCTTGTCACCGTGGGATAGGGGGGAACGCAATTTCGGTTTCTTTGTGTGTCTTTGGCATGTGGAGAAATTGACAATAAAGCTGACTTTGACTTTGACTTTGATATGATTTATGCATAGTGTATGTCTTCAACCACATTTATACGTTCGTCTGGGATTCACATCTGGCACTATGCAATGATCTGCACGCAGAAAGATGGTATGAGTGAGTATGTGTGTGTATGTGTGTCCTGTGTGAGTCTTTCCATGCGTGAAGATGAAGAGGTTTGGTTGACTGTTCTGGGGATATTGTCAATGCCTAAAAAATTATGTGAAAAATATATGGCACTGCAGATATTACTAAGAACTGGAATGAGATGGCATGCAAACAGGTGTGGTGCCTCTGATGTCACTTATCTCCACTTTGTCCACAGTGTGTCCAAGCTTTGCTCTATATGTGGACGTTCAGTAAACATTGCAAAACCGACCAATATCTCTCTAAATATCCTTCAGGTGTTTGTCTGTATGCTGGTATGTGTGACTGTAGGCCAACATCTGCCAATGTGTGTCAAACCTACATGATCAGATCACATTTAAAGCTGTAAATGGTGTGAAGTCAGGATTTATTTTAAAATGCTCCTTATTCCCCTTGCCTCAACTTTCTTGTCTTTTCTTTAGGTATTGCCTCACTGCAGTCTTTAGTTTTAGCCGATATTCCTTCCATTCATTGGCTAACCTTATATTTGCTTGGCCAGTCAAGATGTCACTCATTATCATGTAATATTGTCCCTATACTAGGCATTGGTTAGTGTAATTACTTTTCTTATTATTTAATAGACAGCCCCAAATGTGTTATAAGGTGTTACAGCTACCGCTGTTGTGAAATGTATTGTATTGCATTATCTTCTCTTTCAGAGACTGCTGATGAGCTGATCATTTAATAAGATGTGTTGAACGAGGGAGAAATGTAAAACACAGGCAGGACAGCAGTCATCGAGGTCCAGAGCTAGACATGCCTGTTCAAATTTATTGATGTGGCAGGCCAACTGATATGAGCTATGACTGTCTTTCCTGAACGTGTAAAAATGCATGCAGCTAAAATGACCAGCTATAGCGGGCACGCACGCGAGTGCACTCGTGCACGCACACGCACACACACACGCACACACAGACACATACACACGCACGCACACACACACATATACACACATTTATCAAAGTCACAGTTGAATGCAAATACATCACATTCTAACTGCTATTGTGACTGTGAATGGATCGTTAGCATGTTCACTGAACATTTTCTTTAGGGAAGATTACAGTCAATCTTACTTCTGAATAAATCCCAAGTGTAGGTGGTGCGCAGAACACAGAACAGGCAAACAATAGTAAGTAACAAAGTGTTTCAAAATGTGCCAGAACCCCATAGGAATTAACAGAGCGGGACCAACTGCTGCATGATCGTAATCACTCTGAAGAGGCTTTAGAAGACTAAATGGCATATTTTATCTTGCATACACCTTGTCCATCAATGCATTCGCCTTGTTCAGCAAGAACTAAATGTCCTTTAAATAATATCCAGCAGCATGCTGTGGAGCCATTTTTTTCCGTTGTATAGGTTTGTGTGTGAACCAAATCAAATGTTTGGAATAGTGAGGCAAATTTGCTGTGGACTGAAAATATTTGGCTTTGACATCTAAAGATATATTCTAAACGAGAGCTCGGACCATTTTTATTATTTCCAGTTATTTGCAGCTGTAGTTGATACATTAGGGAAGATAGAATGATGACATTATTTTCAACAAAAGGTGTGCACATATGTATATTTGGGACAGATACAGGCTATTACAAAACATTAAAGTGAATCATAATTAATTGGTTAAAAAAAATTGTAAACCACATAATCCCCAGTCTTTTAGATAGAGGTCAGGGCCCCACAATCCTGAATAGGATGATGGAAGGCTGGAGCGCATTCCAGTACATGTTGAGATTTCCAAAAGGGCAGTCACTTGTGTTAATTTTGTTACCAAAAACTACAGGAATCTATTTTCATCTATACACATTTTTCAACAGCCCAGTATGTAAAATTTAACGACAGTAAGAGTTTAGAAGGGTCTTTCCTACAGCATTCATTACTTTATGCTGGAACTCTATGGAATTCTATGTTTATTAATTGTGTTTACACCGAGCTGCTGCTTCATTCATCTCACAAAGTGTTAGTAAATGGACAGAATCAAAATATGTACGTACATAGACACAAAACAATCCACAAATACTGTACTTTTCTTTCAATATGAATGTAAATCCGGTTCAAGATGGCGGCGCGTGCACACGCAGCGGCCACTCTCTGTCCCGTTCGGTGTTTTGTGAGTGTCTACTGAGTGTTTGTCCGGCAGTTTTGTGTATGTTCGTCTCGTGTGATATGTCGTGCTAGTAGTGCGGCGGGCATGTTCTGCTCAACATCGGCGGAAGTGGGTTTTATGGCGTTCTGGACTTTGGTGCGGAGAGATTAAGGGCGCTCGGACTGCTTCGTCATGGAGCGGCGCCGGACTGGCCTGCTCTTCCTCCCCCGGTTGGACTGCGTCGTGAGCTCGGACTGCTCCGTCCTGGAGCATTGTTGGGATGCGTCGGCAGCGGGTCTGCGAGGCAGCGGAAGAGGGGCCAGCGCGGAGACGTCAGGCCAGGCTTGCGGCCAACCCAGCTCGCACAGCCGTGCCTTCCATTCTCCTGGCGTACGTTCGTTCGCGGGACGACAAGATAGGTTGCGTTCGCCTGATAGGATCCACGAACCTGACAGTGCGTGCCTGTTGTGTGCTCGTGTTCACAGTGGCCTGGTTGACTGTCATCTTTCCGGACTCTGCTGTGCATCGGGAGCGGCTAGCGTGCTATCACTCTTATTGTTCATCTTCTTGTTTTATTTTTCCTGTGTCGTTTACTTGTATGTACGTTGTGAACTCTGTCTTTGACTTTGACTTTGAAATCAACAACAAAATGGACCCTGGAAGAAGATGGACAATGAAAATATCTACAGCCTGAATGCAATAAAAAGACTGAGCTGATCTGAAAATCCGTTGGGATTTGTTTAAATACTGGACTATAAAAAAGGCATGATCTGTTTTTTGGTGTTTAGATCTGAATTTGGTATTGCCTTGTGCTGTCTTGTGCTTTTGATTCCTCATAGAAACTTCTTTGTCTTCTTGTTCTTTTGATTTTTTTTCCACGAGAAAGCACTCCTGCCTTGTCTCCCTGCTTCCTGCACTTGGGTACTCAACTCCACGCAAACTTTGACAAATTTAGTTTTCATGGGAATATTTAAGCCATGTTATCAATGTAAATAACATGGTATAATTCCTGCTTTTTCGTGCTTGTGCCTGTCTGATTTAATAGTTCATTGACAGATATGATTGTATCTTAAATTGTTTGTTGCATTGTTCAAATCTTCAGGAACTCTTTTTTTTTTTTTAACAGTTACACTTTCCAGCGTCCTGCCTGCGGGACAGCTGCTTTGTATTGAGTTTGGCCAGGGAACTGGCGCAACCTGAGGGCTACTTGCCCAGTCATGTGATACATTGTTCAAAAAATGAGTTTCTTGAGATTTGCATAATGCCCAACATTTCAAGGTACGGTCATATTGACAGGCTCAGTAAGTACTTAAATGAGGCGCAATCACAAAGAAACAAGAATGGTAAGCGGTCATCAAAGTCAGCAGTCAAGCTAAATGTATTTTTCTGTCAAGGCATAAGGGATATAAATCAGAGATGGTCTAATCCTGTGATTCATAACAGCTTGGAGTACAGCAATCCAAAGAAACATGCTCTTCAACAGCTAAACATCTATTATGTGTTGGTGTCGTGTGTTCTCACCTCATCTAGATGAACCAGGAACGTGACATTAGTGCTCAGATTGGCAGCCAGTTTTCCATCTTTTGTGGTCAGCAAAAGTCCCTTTGGAGGTTTCTTAGGGCATTGCTGCTTTCGAGCTGTGTACATTTCTTTAACTCCTTTAGTGCAGTTATTTAAAACCACTTTACGGTACCTTCACAAAGACACACAAGTTTAAATTCAGTTGTGTTTTTGACACACTTGCATGCAGTCTTGAAAAACATCTGGGTCATTCTGTTTGGACTGAATAGTGTTGCACTATGGAAAGAAGGCATTTAGAGCACTACGAGAATACAAAGGTGTTGGAGAGCAACTATGCTGGGAAGCTCCTAGACCAGGGGTGGGCAAACTTTTTGACTTGCGGGCCCAATTGGGTTCTAAATTTTGACCGAGGGACCGAACCAGGAGCAGATGGATATAGTGTTTATGTGAAGTAAAAGGAATGACATGTAAAGGTCATTGCATAAAAGGTTTTTACTTTAAGTAGGTAGGCATGGATAATAAAAAAAAAACGCTTTTTGAAAACAAATGCATTTATTAACAGCATTAAAAAAATATTTTACCCAAAAACTACTATCAGTTATTAACAGCATTAAAAAAATATTTTACCCAAAAACTACTATCAGTGATTCTCATTAAATATGACACTGTTATTGTGACTAATATTTCCATCATTTCAGCGCCTGCAGGTCAGATTTATGAAAGATGTTTATCTAATGAGGCGAAATCACTTCAAACGGCAAACATTCTGACCAAATACATCATCTTGAAGAATCAGTGAAATAATATGTACATCTAAATAAAGTAATAAAGAAATCAATAGTATTTTTGGTCTCCCTTTTTTGCTAGTGCATCATGGTCTGGAGTAAAATAGTGTTGTGGTAATTCTTAGGATAGAGCCGAGGTGTTGGTCTGTTAACCGAGATCTGTGACGGGCTTTGTTGACGTTCATGTGGACGAACGTCAGCTCACACATGTAGGTGGAGCCAAATTGTCCAGTCTTTTTTAACATTTGGCACTCAGTGTCAAGCTTTCTTTTGCTCGGGACACTCATTTTAATGGAAGGATTCCAGGGGAAGGTTTGTAGGTGGCATTAGCGTAAAACTGTATCTGAAAGCTTAGCGCGCGAATAACGAGAATGCTAACGTCACAGCCCACACTCGAAATTCAGCACTGATGGAAATAGAGCGCGAAGTGCGCGGGGTCCCTACTACTTCGTACGTACACGCAATTGTGAGTGTGCACCGACCTTTCTGACACGGCTTCCGGGAGTAAATGCGCGGGTGGGTGCTTTCCCATCTACTGGGGAAACATAGTAATTGCAGAGAAAATGACCCAAAAAATGTTTAATAAAAAAATAAATAAATAAAAAAAATCTGATTTTGCAGGCCGGATTAAACGGCGCTGCGGGCCGGATGTGGCCAGCTGGCCGTAGTTTGCTCATATCTGTCCTAGACCATCACTACTTTATATGGACAACTCAATGTACAATCAGTACTGATTTTCTTTTCACGGTGATTATTCAAATCCCTTTACTGAATCTCATAGATCATTGTTAGCTGTTTAAAAAACGATTGAGTGAGTTGATGAATGAGTTTTTTGGAAGTAAAGTGGTGTTTTAAAAAATTGAATTGTACATTTTTGGATGTGCATTAAATTATTATTCAGTTATGGCCCCTTGTTTATATAGCAACACGATAACAGCATGGATGTTGGTCTCATGGTGTGTGCTGTTTGGTGGATCGTTTTCCAAGGTTCAACTTACCGGTTCTACTAAGGTTCTTCTTATATTATTAATATATAAAAGGTTGTACATACATATATATATATATATATATATATATATGCAAACTCCACACACCACACTGTGAGGCGGACAGGCAGTTCGGTGGCGCACTGGGTGGCACGTCCGCCTCACAGTTAGGAGGGTGTGTGGAGTTTGCATGTTCTCCCCGGGCCCGCGTGGCTTTTCTCCGGGCACTCCGGTTTCCTCCCACATTGGAAAAACATGCTTGGTAGGCCGATTGAGCACTCCAAATTGTCCCTGGGTATGAGTGCGAGTGCAAATGGTTGTTTGTCTCTGTGTGCCCTGCGATTGGCTGGCAACCGGTTCAGGGTGTCCCCCGCCTACTGTCCGTTGACGGCTGGGATAGGCTCCAGCACACCCACGACCCCCGTGGGGACTAAGCGGTTCGGAAAATGGATGGATGGATGTTATTGGTACAATTTTTCAGAACTTAAGTATAAGTACCCCTCCGTGAGTCGTCACCTTATCGTTGTGGAGGCGTTTGTGTGCCCCTATGATCCTAGGACCCATGTTGTCTGGGGCTTTATGTCCCTGGTTTGCCCATGGCAAACGGGTCCTAGGTGAGGGGCCTGACAAAGCACGGCTTACAAGCCCCTTATGATGAATAAAATAAATGGATTGCGTTTTCCCTCGCCCGGACGCGGGTCACCTGGGCCCCCCTCTGGAGCCAGGCCTGGAGGCGGGGCTCGAAGGCGAGCGTCTGGTGGCCGGGCCTTCACCCATGGGGCCCGGCCGGGCACAGCCCGAAAAGGAAAAGTGGGTCCCCCTTCCCATGGGCTCACCACCTGTGAGAGGGGCCAAAGGGGTCGGGTGCAGTGTAAGCTGGGCGGCGGCCAAAGGCAGGGACCTTGGCGGTCTTATCCCCGGCCGCAGAAGCTGGCTCTTGGGACATGGAATGTCACCTCTCTTGCTGGAAAGGAGCCCGAGCTGGTGTGCGAGGCAGAAAAGTTCGGACTAGACATAGTCGGACTTGCCTCCACGCACAGTTTGGGTTCCGGTACAAGCCCTCTCGAGAGGGGTTGGACTCTCTTTCACTCTGGAGTTGCCCACGGTGAGAGGCGTCGAGCAGGTGTGGGTATACTTGTTGCCCCCCGGCTGGGCGCCTGCACATTGGGTTCACCCCGGTGAACGAAAGGGTAGCCTCCCTCCGCCTTCGGGTCGGAGGACGGGTCCTGACTGTTGTTTGTGTCTATGCACCAAACGGCAGCTCAGAGTACCCACCCTTCTTGGGGTCTCTGGAGGAAGTGCTGGAGAGCGCTCCTTCTGGGGACTCCATCGTTCTACTGGGTGACTTCAATGCACACGTGGGCAATGACAGTGAGACCTGGAAGGGCGTGATTGGGAGGAACGCCCCCCCCGATCTGAACCCGAGCGGTGTTCTATTATTGGACTTCTGTGCTCGACATGGATTTTCTATAATGAACACCATGTTCAAACATAAGGGTGTCCATGTGTGCACTTGGCACCAGGACACCCAAGGCCGCAGTTCGATGATCGGCTTTGTAGTTGTGTCATCGGATTTGCGGCCGCATGTTTTGGACACTCGGGCGAAGAGAGGGTCAGAGCTGTCAACTGATCACCACTTGGTGGTGGGTTGGCTCCGATGGTGGGGGAAGATGGCGGTCCAACCTGGCAGACCCAAACGCTCTGTGAGGGTCTGCTGGGAACGTCTGGCAGAATCCCCTGTCAGGAAGCGCTTCAACTCCCACCTCCGGCAGAGCTTTTCCCACGTCCCGGGGGAGGCGGGGGACATTGAGTCCCAGTGGACCATGTTCCGCGCCTCCATTGTTGAGGCGGCCGACCGGAGCTGTGACCGTAAGGTCGTTGGTGCCTGTCGTGGCGGCAATCCCCGAACCCGCGGGTGGACACCGGCGGTAAGGGATGCCATCAAGCTGAAGAAGTAGTCCTATTGGGCCGTTTTGGCCTGCGGGACTCCGGAGGCAGCTGACAGGTACTGGATGGCGAGGCGGAACGCGGCTTCGGCGGTTGCTGAGCCAAAAACCTGGGTGTGGGAGGAGTTTGGCGGGGCCATAGAGAATGACTTCCGGACGGCTTCGAGGAAATTCTGGTCCACCATCCGGCATCTCGGGAGGGGGAAGCAGTGCAACGTCAACTCTGTTTACAGTGGGGATGGCGTGCTGCTGACCTCGACTCGGGACGTCGTGAGTCGGTGGGGGGAATACATCGAAGACCTCCTCAATTCCATCTACACTTCCTCCATTGTGGAAGCAGAGCCTGGGGACTCTGAGGCAGACTCTCCAATCTCTGCGGTCGAAGTCACTGAGGTAGTTAAAAAACTCCTCGGTGGCATGGCCCCAGGGGTGGATGAGATCCGCCCGGAGTTCTTAAGGGCTCTGGATGTTGTGGGGCTGTCATGGCTGACACACCTCTCCAACATTGCGTGGACATCGGGGACAGTACCTCTGGATGGGCAGTGGGGTGGTGGTTCCCCTCTTTAAGAAGGAGGACCAATTACAATTACATGTAATTAATGTTCCAATTACAGGGGAATCACACTCCTCAGCCTCCCTGGTAAGGTCTATTCAGGGGTGCTGGAGAGGAGGGTTTGTCGGGAGGTCGAACCTCGGATTCAGGAGGAGTAGTGTGGCTTTCGTCCTGGCCATGGAACAGTGGAGCAGCTCTACACCCTCAGCAGGATCCTCGAGGGTGCATGGGAGTTCGCCCAACCAGTCCACATGTGTTTTGTGGACTTGGAGAAGGCGTTCGACCGTGTCCCTCGGGAGGTTCTGTGGAGGGTGCTTCGGGAGTACGGGGTGCCGAGCCAACTGATAAGGGTGGTTCGGTCCCTGTATCACTGATGCCAGAGTTTGGTCCGCATTTCCGGCAGTAAGTCGGATTCGTTCCCAGTGAGGGTTGGACTCCGCCAAGGCTGCCCTTTCATCGATTCTGTTCATAATTTCTATGGACAGAATTTCTAGGCGCAGCCGAGGCGTTGAGGGGGTCCGGTTTGGGGACCTCAGCATTGCATCTGTGGTTTTTGCAGACGACGTGGTGCTGTTGGCTTCTTCAGGCCGTGATCTCCAGCTCTCACTGGAGCAGTTCGTAGCCGAGTGTGAAGCGGTCGGGATGAGGGTCAGCACCTCCAAATCCGAGTCCATGGTCCTCGATCGAAAAAGGGTGGACTGCCCTCTCTGGATCGGGGATGAGATCCTGCCCCAAGTGGAGGAGTTTAAGTATCTTGGGGTCTTGTTCACGAGTGAGGGGAGGATGGAGCGTGAGATCGACAGGCGGATTGGTGCAGCGTCGGCAGTGATGCGGACTCTGTACCAGTCCATCGTGGTAAAGAGAGAGCTGAGCCAAAAGGCAAACCTCTCAATTTACTGGTCGATTTACGCTCCTACGCTCACCTATGGACACGAGCTATGGGTCATGACCAAAAGAACGAGATCATGGAGACAAGCGGCCGAAATGAGTTTTCTCCGCCGGATGTCCGGGCTCTTCCTTAGAGATAGGGTGAGAAGCTCGGTCATCCGGGAGAGACTCGGAGTAGAGTCGATACTCCTCCACGTTGAGAGGAGCCAGATGAGGTGGCTCGGGCATCTCATCAGGATGCCTCCTGGACGCCTCCCTGGGGAGGTGTTCCGGGCATGTCCCACCGGTAGGAGACCCCGGGGACGACCCAGGACGCGCTGGAGAGACTATGTCTCTCAGCTGGCCTGGGAACGCCTTGGGATCCCCCGGGATGAGCTGGATGAAGTGGCTGGGGAGAGGGAAGTCTGGGAGTCCCTCCTGAAGCTGCTGCCCCCGCGACCTGACCCCGGATAAGCGGAAGAAGATGGATGGATGGATGGATGGATGGATGGATGGATGGATGGATGGATGGATGGATGGATGGATGGATGGATGGATGGATGGATGGATGGATGAGTACTCATAATTAAAAGGAAGTGCAAAACGTGTATAAAAATAACCAACAGCATACCAGAAAAATATAACCAGCCTACCTTTTGGGCTAAACTGCAGCACATGGCTTTATCAATAACACAAGACAGTCATTTATTGCCATCGGAATCTTCTCCCTGTGCACTAAAACCATCAAAGTCCTCTTCTTCAGTGTCGGAAACAAAAAGGCTCAGGGTGGCTTCGTCATCCACTCTCCCAGTCTCTCCTTCCTTGTAGCTCTCAAAACCAAAGAACTCTTTGTTGTCAGTGTCCGGATCACACATCCTCTGAGGGGCCATGGTCCTCCTCTTCATCATGCAGCAGTTCAGCCCTTCGAAATCCATTGATGATGGTGGATGGTTTGATACTTATCCACGCAGTCACGATCCACTGGCAGACTTGGGCAAAACTTGCTTTTCCCATGCACTCAGTTTTTGTGAATGATTTATTGCCGCTCGTCATCCATGCCTCCCACTGAACGCGTAATGCTACTTTAAAAGTATGATTAACAGTGATATCGAGTGGCTGCAGTTGCTTCATTGTGCTTCCAGGAATCACAGCGGGAATTGAGTTTGTGCTCTTAATGGCTACTTTCACAGAATCTGTGTTATGGGCACTCTTGCTGTCCAAAATGAGAAATGCTTTTTTGGGGGCAAAAGAAACCCTCAGGTCGCTTCCCATAGCATTCTTTCAGCCACTCCTTCATTACGCTTTCCATCACCCACACTTTCTTGTTGACTTTAACAGAGATGCCTCTCGGGATCTCTTCTCTTGGCATTGTCATCCGCTTAAAAATCACCATTGCTGGAGGTTTAAACCCGGATGCTGTGCTGCCCAGTACAGAAGTGAAATCTGTTCTCTCATGACCAGTGGTTCTCACCGTGATGGATCATTCACTTTTGCTTGTTAACAGTTCTTGTGAGAGGGAAGTCGAATGTCAAAGGCACTTCATCCATATTGATGTCATCTGGTCCGATGGAATACTTGTTTATCATTGATCTTGTGAATTCCGAAAGTTTGTAATTTTTTCTTTGTCGTTGCTAAGGAGTTGCTGACACACAGTCGACCGCGCCTTGATGGATAGCGCTTTTCGTTTCATAAATCTGTGACACTAGGATGGCCCGGGCGGCTCGGTGGCGCACTGGGTAGCACGTCTGCCTCACAGTTAGGAGGGTGCGGGTTCGATTCCACCTCCGGCCCTCCCTGTGTGGAGTTTGCATGTTCTCCCCGGGCCCGCGTGGGTTTTCTCCGGGCGCTCCGGTTTCCTCCCACATTCCAAAAACATGCTTGGTAGGCCGATTGAAGACTCCAAATTGTCCCTAGGTGTGAGTGTGAGTGTGAATGGTTGTCTGTCTCTGTGTGCCCTGCGATTGGCTGGCAACCGGTTCAGGGTCCCCCGCCTACTGCCCGATGACGGCTGGGATAGGCTCCAGCACGCCCGTGACCCCTGTGGGGACTAAGCGGTTCAGAAAATGGATGGATGGATGGATGGATGGACTAGGATGGCCCACCTTTGAAATCTTCTATCTTCATCTCTGTGGCGACTATTTTGGCTTTCAGTCAGATCTGGACAGTTGAAAAACCTCAGCCGTTTGCTTTCTGTGTTCACCCAGTCTTCAAGAAAGTTTTCAAGTTTGGGCCATCTGCTTTTATTACCTGTGAAAGTTTTTGTCGTCTCTTTGGACTAAGCCAGTTTTTCGCGCTGGCGTGCGTCTCCAAGGTCTCACCACTGATTCATTTATACCAATGGTACGTGTAACAGCTCTATTACCTTCCTTAAGAGCCGAATTGACTGCCTTTAACTTAAAACCTGCCTCATATGAATTTGTTTTTTCGGCCATAGTGATGATTTGTGAATCAAAGCTTCTTTTCTTCAGTAATGTCTATCTTCCGCTTGCTTTGTCTCTCGTTCGCGCCAATTTTACAGCACTATTTGCCTGGTGGACGAACGTGTGATGAACACACCATTCTTTGGTCCAATGATCGTGCGTCTGGTCACATATCCCTCCGCCAAGCATATCAGTCCACAACAGCGGTCCACAACATTTTTACAAACGAGTGTATAAGTACAACAGACATCACAAAAATCACAAAAACATCCATAGACACGTCGCACCGGACTACAAGCTGCAGGGTTCAAAGCTTGTGCAAAAAGTAGTGGTGTATAGTCCGGAAAATACAGTTGTTTTCCAAGGTTCTACTTAGAGCAAACAATATGAAGATAAGTTAATCACACCATTCTCACCCTGTGCTGTTGAGATAGTTCTGCCCAAGACTGCAGCTTTTGGAGGTTGCAGAGGGATTGAACCAAAAAGAGGGCCTGCAGTTCCCATTGCTGTGGGGCTCATATCCATAGTCACTGTCAGACAAAGTGCAGAGTATACAAGGGACATAATCAATATCAACACACAAAAGGATAGATTGTAATCTGGTTTCCATTTAGCAGCAATTGATGAACACTCTTGAACAGATTCACACCATTATTAAGTATTGATTTGAGCTACGATTGTCAAATATGCCCCCATATATGGAATTACATAAGAGCATACATCTAGAGAGGATTATGTCTCAGTAGGAGTATAGTCTCTTCCATGGCTACTTAACACGGTTTCCTTGTCACAAAACAATTCAAGAATTCACATAACCTATTGACCCTGACCATGTAATTGATTTAGAAATTAAACCAAACCAGGATGGATTCACAAAGGTCCTGAATTCCCTGAATCAAACTTCCATATCACCCATGCATGCAAATGTTCCATAAAGCATGAAACATGGCGACCACCACAAAAAGGAAGCAAAACTTCACAGAGGGAGAACATTGACAAAATTATATGGACCTCGATAAATGACACTTTGACTATATATATATATATTGTGGCCCTTTAAGATTTGTACACACACTGTACAAAAACCAAAACCAATTTAATATATGTTATATTAATTAGGATTAAAACTAAAATGAAAATAAGATTACTACAGTTGGCACACAATAATGACATATGTTCCCTGATCCAGTAAACTGTGAAATCTTTGGGCTGTTTTGGTGTGTGCTTAAGCCTCTTCAAAGTCCTTCTCTGCACTCCTGGCACCTTTTAGATAAGAAGCACTTTCAGGGCTGACATAATTTACAAAAAGCTTTTATCAACGATCAATTCACAATTGTAGGTAAAAAAAACAACATCTTTAATCTGGCCTTTAATAATTCTATTACACAAGGCTAATTATTCGTAGGATGCTTTCTTTATTAATACAGGCTCATTTGTACGTTTATGTAGTCAATTAGAGTATTTTATTACTAGTCAAATTAGGATGCAAAATACTGGATACTAGACTGTTAAACAAGGTATTCAATGTCCAGACTGATGCACATTATTGCTTTTTTTGTGTACAAATTTTCTCTTGCAAATTGAGCAATGCACAAAGAGCATCATACACTACTGTTTTGTCTGATAATTTCTTAATAAAATTTGAAATTTTAGTTCCTTGTCAAAGACAAGAGAGCAATCAGAATTATAGCAGCTGTAATTTTAACTCCATGACTGCAACTGCGCTATCTGAGTTACTGTTGCCGGCAACCGCCATATTTCCCGCATACAGCGGCTCTATTGATAATCTTACAAATGAATTCAATGCGACATTATTAAAAGCCATCGACTCTGTGGCGCCGCTACGTCTGAAAACTCGCCGTAGATGGCCAACTCCGTGGTTCACAGATGAAACACGTACGCTTAAGCAATTATGTAGAAAGCATGAGCGCAGATGGCGTTTAACCAAACTTGAGGTTTTCCATCAGGCATGGAAGGACAGCCTCCTGAAATATAAAGATGCGCTTATCTTAGCAAAAACTCGTTATTTTTCGCAAGTCATTAATCTCAATAAAAACACTCCTAAATACCTATTTGATACAGTGGCAAAGCTAACACTGCGCCAGCCGACCCCCGATAGCTCCTTCCACTCAGCTGACGAGTTTATGAATTTTTTTTTTTTTGAGTCCATTAGGGACGAGATCAAGAATACCATTCCAATCGCTCCGCCAGTTACTAGCGCTGGGGATCATGCAATAACCCCCTCAAATTTTAAAAGCGTTTCCCTTGAAAGGCTTACACAATTGGTTAGTGCGGCTAAACAAACAACATGTTTACTCAACCCGCTTCCAGCCAAACTACTTAAAGAATTATTTCCAATTTTAGGACCGTCCGTCTTAAATATAATCAATCTGTCTGTCTCCTCTGGGATAGTGCCAACAGCCTTTAAAACCACTATTATTAAACCGTTACTTAAGCGAGCAAATATTGACCCGGACTGTCTCAGTAATTATAGGCCAGTTTCAAACCTCCCATTCATAGCAAAACTTCTTGAAAAAGTAGTAGCGCATCAGCTTATTGATTACATGGTCGCTAATAATCGATATGACTCTTTTCAGTCTGGTTTTAGAGCTAATCATTCCACAGAGACAGCACTTGCTAAAGTGACTAATGATCTCCTCATAGCTATGGATTCAAATACGTCGTCTGTATTGTTACTACTCGATCTTAGTGCTGCCTTTGACACTGTAGACTTCGATATTTTATTAAGGCGTCTTAAAAGTTGTGTTGGTATTTCAGGGTCAGCACGAGGCTGGTTCTATTCCTATCTATCAGACAGGACGCACCGAGTGGTCCATGGCAATACGTCCTCTGAGCTCTATAATGTTACGTGTGGTGTCCCACAGGGATCGGTACTCGGACCGATTCTATTTAATATTTATATGATTCCGCTTGGGGACATAATACGTAAATATAATATTAGTTTTCAATGCTACGCGGATGACACCCAATTGTATATGCCGTTATCGATGACAGATCCACGGGACTGTTGTAATCTTGAGGCGTGCCTTGCGGAGATCAAGCAATTGATGTTGCTCAACTTCCTTCGTCTTAACCCAGATAAAACTGAGATGTTGATAATTGGTCCTACTCGTTATCAACACTTATTTAAGGAAACCACTATAACTATAGATAACCGTACTATCACTCAGAGTGATACTGTAACTAATCTCGGGGTAATATTTGACCAAACGCTCTCCTTTCAAAAACACATTAAGGAATATAATCAGAATTGCGTTTTTTCACCTTCGTAATATTGCTAAGATTCGTCTGATCCTCTCGACCGGGGATGCGGAAACTATTATACTTGCGTTCGTCACGTCGCGCCTGGACTACTGTAATGTATTATTCTCTGGTCTACCTAAGTCCCTCATCAAAAGTCTACAGTTAGTACAAAATGCTGCTGCGAGGCTGCTCTCACGGACAAGAAGATTTGATCACATTACAGTTAAAGTTAAAGTCCCAATGATCATCGTCACACACACATCTGGGTGTGGTGAAATTTGTCGTCTGCATTTAACCCATCCCCATGTGATTTTGATCCATCCCCTGGGGGAGAGGGGAGCAGTGAGCAGCAGCGGTGCCGCGCTCGGGAATCATTTGGTGATCTAACCCCCCAATTCCAACCCTTAATGCTGAGTGCCAAGCAGGGAGGGTCCCATTCTTATAGTCTTTGGTATGACCCGGCCGGGGTTTGAACCCACAACCTTCCAGTCTCAGGGCGGACACTCTACTACTAGGCCACTGAGCTGGTATTACCCAAATATTAGCCAACTTACATTGGCTCCCGGTCCATTTAAGATGTGACTTCAAGGTTCTTCTACTAACCTATAAATCACTGCATGGCTTAGCGCCTTCATATCTCGTCGAACTAGTCGTTCCTTATGTTCCGTCTCGTAACCTTCGTTCGCAAAACGCTGGTCTTTTAGTTACGCCGAGGGCCAAGAAAATGTCTGCAGGTTCTAAAGCATTCTCTATTCGGGCTCCAGAGCTTTGGAATGCCCTACCAATGGATATTAGAACTCCTACCTCAGTAGAAACATTTAAGACACGTTTAAAGACACATTTCTATGAGATGGCCTTTAACTAACTTGTAGTGGCCGATTCGGCCGGAGTTTGTTTTTGTTCTCTCTCCCCACCCCCTCCCTGGCTGGGGAGGGGGTTAGGTGGCGCAAAAGCTGATAGCGGCTTGCTCAGCTATGGGCAAACTACGGCCCGCGGGCCACATCCGGCCCACGGGAACATTTAATCCGGCCCGCCAACCCTAAATAAATTGTATTATTAAACTTTTTTTTTCTCTCAGTCATTTTGCCTGCAATGACTGCGTTTCCCCAGTAGATGGGGAACCACTCGCCTGCGCATTTACTACAGTCAGAAAGCTCGGTGCACACTCACAAGTGCGTGTACGTACTCAGTAGTACGGAAATGGTGCACTCGCGCTCTATTTGTAGCAGTGCCGAATTTAGAGCGTGGGCTGTGACGACAGCATTCTTGTAATTTGCGCGCCGAGTTTTCGGATACAGTTTTACGCTAAAGCCACCCACAAACCTTCCCTTGGAATCCTTCCATTAAAATGAGTCGCCCAAGGAAAAGCAAGGTGGACACTGAGTGCCGAGTGTTTAAAAAGAGTGGCCAATTTGGCTCGACGTACGCGACGTGACGTTCAGCCACATGAACATCAACATCAAATTACCACTGAAAATGAAGGGGAGGCTTTCAAGTTTGTTGTAAAAAAATGCATTTTGAATATGATCTGTACAAATAGCAGGGATTGAAACTAGCGACCATTCTCATTTTCAAACAATGCAGGATGCTCAAGGACATTGATGCACCACCTGTTTGTGACTAATCTTAACCTTTAAAGTTCTTAAGGCTTACTTTAAGGAAGTGTTTTCCGTTTCCTCACCTCTGTTACCAGGTGTTTGTGAGTTAAAACTCTGCTCTGATTTTCAGATACCCCTCACCAGGGGTCACCAACACGGTGCCCGCGGGCACCAGGTCGCCCGTGAGGACCGCGTGAGTCGCCCGCCTGACTGTTCTCAAATTGGCTCAAATAGCGCCACTTGTCAGTGTGCTGCATCTATTTATTTTACGGTCAAACCTCGGATTTTGAACAAATCGGAATTCAAACAAAAGATTCAAGATTTTTTTGCTTCGGTTGTCGAATCAAATTTGGGGGTCGAACCTCGGGAGATGAGCCCGGAGGACCCGAGAAAACCCAACCGCGCGGCCCGGATGCCGACTGACTCCATTGTTATTGTATTTTCGTTACTTTGAGGATTGTATTAACCCCTAATCATGCCTCCAAAGAAAGCAAGTGGGAGCAGAAAAGCCATCCTAAAACACAAAGACGCTCTTAAAGCAATGTGACTGAGCGCCCGGCGCGCTGTGGTTGCGTGATCGGACCAAATTAAGCTCCCTGCGCACTTAGGTCCACATAAATTTGGGAAAGTACATCAGGACTTTAAAAATATTTTCTAAATTTTAGCGACGGCTCTGTCACAATAATGCGACCAGCGCGGTGCAGTTGCGCGGTCGGCGGTGCGCTGCAGTTGCGCGATCGGACAAAATTAAGCTACCTGCACACAAAGGTCCACTTAAATTTTGGAAAGTACATCAGGACTTTAAAAATATTTTCTAAATTTCAGCGACGGCTCTGTCACAATAATGCGACCAGCGCGGTGCAGTTGCGCGGTGGGTGACGCGCTACGGTTGCGCGTTCGGCAGTGCGCTGCAGTTGCGCGATCGGACAAATATGCGCAAATGAAAAAATGCTTAAAAAAGGCAGGGTTTTTTTGTCTCGAAACGGATTACACATTTTTCCATTATTTGTAATGGGAAAAATAGATTTGGAATTCAACCTATACGCTTCTCGAACCGCCTTCTGGAACGGATTTGAATGTATTTTTGCTATTACTGTTCAAATCACACTTACATGTGAACTGGAAATGACAATAATAACACATAGTGAAAGCCAAATTGAGCAAATTGGCTATCTCAGAAGTGTGTGTCAAACTGGTAGCCCTTTGCCTTAATCAGTACCCAGGAAGTAGCTCTCGGTTTAAGAAAGTTTGGTGACCCCTGCCCCTCACCATGTTGCCGTTTTGATTACTTTATTTGGATGTATGCTTTCACCGATTCTTCAAGATGATATATTTGGTCAGAATGTTTGCCGTTTGATGTGACCTCATAAGATAAACATCTTTCATTAATCTGACCTACAGGCACTGAAGTGATGGAGACTGTTATTCATAATAACAGTGTCGTATTTTATGAGAATCACTGATAGCAGTTTTTTAGGGATTTTTTTTTTAATGCTGTTAATAAATGCATTTGTTTTCAAAAAACTTTTTTTGAATATCCATGCTTTACTACCTACTAAAGGCCAAAACCTTTTATGCAATGACCTTTACAGGTCATTTATATTACTTCACACAAACACTACATCCATCTGCTCCTGGTTCGGCCCCCCGGTCAAAATTTAGAACCCAATTCGGCCCGCAAGTCAAAAAGTTTGCCCACCCCTGGGCTAGCTGGATTCTCGGGGACCAATTCAAGATGAGGAAACTGCAGCTCAACCTCCTTGAAGACCCTGCCAGGACAATCGAGGGCACCTCCAACATCCATTTTTTCATTGATTTTCATATTATTTATTACTTGTGCCCTCTCTGCATCCATTACAACCTGGTAATCCTGAAAGGGGGATCCTTCCATCTGTGTGGTCCCTTCTCAAGGTTTCTCATTTTCCCCTGGTAGGGTTTTTTGAGTTTTTTCTTGCCCTTTTGGGAGCTTAAGATCAGGGGATGCTTTGAGAATAATTGTCATTTTTTTGTCTATGTGAAGCCCTTTGAGACTGTTTGTGATTTAGGGCTATCCAAATAAACTTGACTTGACTTGAATCAGTTTGGAACATCCCACAGATGACGAGGTTAACTACAAACGGGTATGTGTATTAAATGAAGATCCCAGAAAAGCAATAATGTGCATCAGTCTGGACATTGAATACCTTTCCACTTTGTCTGTAATTTGTATGCGATTGCAGCCGATTTAAAGCCGTAAAAATAGCTTTGAAACAATTGAACACTGCCACTCTTGAACACAACAAATTTTTGAGACATGATGCAGTGTTGCATCAGTTTCCTTGTTTTGCAAAGCAATGCAGCACCACTGTCATAGCGTTATTTTGGGTGAATAGCACAATAACTCTCTACCTAGCGTTATTCTGCCATGATTTGCGTGAGAACTTGGCCAAGAGAGCATCATCAAAGCCAAGAAATCATCTATTAATTAATATAATTCATTTACTTATTAATTACCCGCAAAATCCATACTGATTTAGTCACAATTGTTGTTTATTAATGGAGGTGTTAGTCTTGTCTAGTATAGTTTTTATCAAATTATAACATATCTTTGTCTAGTTTTCAATATGAATGAACACCACCATCCAACTTAATTGCATGAAGGCAAATCAAACTAAAGTTTGAGTAAGTCAATCAAATTACAGATGTTTGTTTTGTGGTTTAAATGTAAGCCACTGGGAAAATGAGTAGATGCTTATATTGGGAGGAAAGCAATAAAAAAAAAAAAAAAATATGACGATGACAAAAAACACAAAGCAAGCCAGAAGTTAACAGGGCCAAAGTCGAATTTATTTTATGCTTTTTTGACAGAAAGTCTTCAGTGTTTGGTTTCTGGACTACTACAAAAACTATTTACATCACACATAGGCTGGCGAGGCCCATGTCTCTGGACGGGCAAATGATTCACCATTTGCATATAAATTGAAATTATTAACATCCAAATGCCTTTCACATCTTTTAATTGGAACAATAACAAACATCAAATTTTACTCTCTGACACTGGAGTCAGACATTAGCATTTGTTGAAAACAATTTAAAACTTGTCATATTATTGGAAACAATAAACCATTTGAGACTGTGTAAAGAATACATTGCAAAATTTAATGATGGCATGCGGGTGCCATGCAAAATTTTACTAATTTTGGAGGTTAACAGTTATGTAACAGTAAAGTTGGATGTTGAACAGTGCAGAATTTGTAGATGAAAAAAACTTTTTAGGGGCCAGGAGGCCATCACAGTGAACCACCCCCCCCCTTCTCACCACAGCAAGTATGGCTGCGCATACACAAGCCCGGCACCAAAGCTACCAAGCTAATCAACGAATTATGCATCATTGCACACATTCGCTTTTTTCTTTTAAACTAAAGAAAGCAAAAGAAAGACCAGCAAAAATAAGTGGGGTTGCTGGACCAAGTAGAAGCCAAACCGCATCACTTTCCTACAGAATGGGAGTTGGACTTTACCTCATTGACTGGGTTGACATTCCCTTTAGCACAGCTCCATTTAGTGGATGCAGAATGCAACCCGAGTCAACCCCAGTTTGATGCAGTAGCTTCTATTCTTTTAATCGGGTGCACCCTATATATGAAATAATTTCTAAAATAAAAAAATCAATGAAGGTGCGCCCTCATAATCCAGTGTGCCCTATAGTACAGAAAATACTGTACATAGTACATACATACATACATACATACATAATTTTCTACAGTACAGTAATGTACTAATAGTGACCTTCTTATCCATGGAGACTCGGTACCTGGCATTTCTTATCGTGACCACTATCGCTGAATTTAATCGAAGTGGAGGCAACTGACATCCTACTGGATGTCATTGTATTTCATTCAGCAATATGACACCAACTTGCAACAAACCCTCTGAATCATTGCAAGAATTCATTTGATGTATTATTTTATTATTTTTATTACACCGTACATTTTTAACCCAGTCGTTTTTTGGGTTTTTTTCCGTGCCCTCCTGGGAGTTTAAGATCAGGGGATGTTTGAGAATAATAGCCCATTTTTGTACATGTGAAGCCCTTTAAGACTTGCTTGTGATTTAGGGCTGTATAAACAAACTTGACTTGACTTTATAATCATCCCGTTGTCTGGGTCACAGCTATGGAGGGCAGCAGGGTAATTATAGGATCAGAGGTTTAGGGGGGCTACTAAGACCAGGGGACAGGGGAATGTCCATGAAGTTTGGTCGTGAGGGGTTATGGAGAGAACTGGCTGTTGTGTGATCGACCTGTGTGTGAGTCGGTAGTTGGATGAGCATTTACTAAAGAAAAGCAAAAAATGTGCGCAGGAGGTCTACAGAGAAATTTGCAAGTAAAACTAATCAGATAGTTTCTTTAAATGATGAGCCACAGCACCTGAAAAAAGGAATATAATCTTAAAATGTAAACATGGTAATACTAACTTCAGGAGGAGGACATCATCATTTGATACAGTAGCTACTTAACCTAAAAAATGGGCAAAATGCAAGTTTTGTGAGGAAAGCATCTCTATACAGTGATTACAAAATTGTGTATCACTTTTGTTGAAAGGCAAACTCCCTGTCCCTCTCCTCGTATAGTGAAATAAAGCAAATAGTAAATCTTGTAGTAACTTAATAGTAATGATGTCCAAGAATGAAATTCACTGTTAGTTAAATGTCTGTGTGCTTTTAAATGTGTGGATAGACATAATGTAAGTGATAAAATAATAAATTAATATTTAAGGTTCAGCTCACCATTCAAAATCATGGGGTCTGCAAATACAGGACTCAGCAGAGAGGATTCTTGAGTAGTCTTTGCCGAGCATGCAATAGTTTCCCGGCCTGCGTTTCATGTAAATCTGTTTTTGTCCCATAACACATGGCTCTCCCTGCAGGGAAAAACAAACCTTGACGTCATTATCTTGTTATGGTATGCACAGAAACATGGAGGTTTTGCCTTACCTGATTATGCAAGTGCCATGTTTGGTAATCTTCCTCAGTACATTTCTTACTGAAGAGCGATCGATAGTCTATTTTGATGAGTTGCCATTCCGAGCGGTGACTAAAGTGTCCAAAAAATCTAAAGAGCAATACATAAAAAAATATAGCTACTTTAAAAACACACGATTGAGTTGGCAAAATTGAAGTCGTACAGTTTTAGTTATTAGAGTAAAGCTAGCGTATTTACACACAAAAAAAAAACATCTGCACTATTTTATATAATTCTATAACGGTGGGCTCCTTTAATTAATATAAAGGTGTCCTCTAACCCCGTAAACGTAAAATAAGAATACTGATAGAAAAGCGACCACAGCCAATGATAAATTAATAAAAATTAAAAAAAACTTGGACTTGGGAATGTGTCTATGGTGAATAAGTTTTTAGCACATCTGGCTCACTGTGGTTGGAGGTTTGAATTTGAAACTATCCGGTGTAAAATTTGCATGTTCTCCTGTGCTTGTTTGTTTACTTTGAATACACTGGATTCCTCCCACATTCCAAAAACATGCTTTAATTAATACAAAGTTGTCCTCCAACCCCGTAAATGTAAAATAAGAATACTGATAGAAAAGCGACTACAGCCAATGATGAATTAATAAAAATTTAAATTAAAAAAATGTGGACCTGGGAATGTGTCTATGGCAGTGGTTCTTAACCTGGGTTCGATTGAACCCTAGGGGTTCGGTGAGTCGGTCTCAGGGGTTCGACAGAGCCCCCACTGAGGAGGTCCGAACAAACCTGTTTTATCGTGTAGCTTCTGATTTGCCAGTATGTAATTTGTTGCGAGTTCATGCATTGTGTTGGTTTTGTTCTTTGAACAAGGTGATGTTCATGCACAGCTCATTTTGTGCATTAGTAAAAAACAGCTGTCTTGAATTTAAAAAATAATATTTTTTCACTAACGGTGAAGGCGCATATGAAACTAGTGGGGTTCGGTACCTCCAACAAGGTTAAGAACCACTGGTCTATGGTAAATAAGTTGTTAGCACATCTGGCTCACTGTGGTTGGAGGTTTGAATTTTTAAACTATCTGGTGTAAAATTTGCATGTTCTCCTGTGTTTGTTTGTTTACTTTGAATGCACTGGCTTCCTCCCACATTCCAAAAACATGCTTTTTAATTAAAGACTCTGAGTCGTCCTTAGAGGTGATCGATTGTGTGTGTGCCCTGCATTTGGTTGGCGGCCAGCACAGGGTGTACTCCACCTCATGCCCAGATTCTGCTGGGATTTGATTTTACCTGTGACCCTCGCAAATATAGCATAATATAAATAGATTTTATTATTGAGAGTGCTCTCACTTAAATTCTCTATATTAATTCTGTTAAGAAATTAAAGGTTAAACTTTTTTCTACGAATCAAGTCTTGTTTATTTTGAAAGCCAAAAGACAACTTGCAGTAACTGTTTTCTGTATTACACTGAAGTTTTTTTTTTCTGCCATTGAAAGTGAAACAAAATTTCCCAAATCATCCTTAAACTGACATTTCAAAATATTGCTTCAAAATACCAAAAGTCAGCATGCCTAAAAATATTGCATAGCACCTTATTGTTTCTGTTTAGCCTTTAAATTCTGCAAAAACTAATCCGCATTACCACACAAATCCAAACAGTTTTTTAACTTTAAACATTGTAACACAGGCTGAAAAAAGGAATCATTTGAAACATACTGATGATTGCAGTTAGGGAATGTGTTCGACTTACGTCATAATCTGGTTCTCTGCCCCAGCTTCTACCAAAACGCCGTCCACGAACAGAGGCACAGAGGAAAAGCTGTGTTGGGTCCATTGCCTCCCTTCGTCAAAGCTGACCCTGTATATGTGTGTCAAAACATATTCGCATCAAAAACCCAGCAACAGAAATGGCACGGAAAACAGATCACAGTCTCTATTAGAGCTTACTCATAAGGGAGGACTAAGGTGGAGATCACAATCACTCGCTCCTTTCAACAGACACAACTCACAGTCTCTTTGTAATTAACTGTTGAACACTTCAATAAATGGTGTTATAGCCATCTGTTTATCAAAGTAAAGGTCCGCCACAACAAATATAGAGAGAACATGATCCACTAAAAGTAGAATTATTTCATGCGCAACTGCTGAAGAGAAGGAAGCCCATATGAGGGGTGCCCTCATCATTTTGGGGAATGAGCTCTATTGATTTTGACAGCAGCCCAACACTGGAGCTGAAGTTGGAGGACCTGAGTGTAGCGTGCAGAGACATTGCTGAAGCCACAAATATGGAGAGACAGCAAGCAGTCACAGTAGCCAAAATCCCTCAGAGCTTTCATTTGGCTAAAACACTGAAAGCACAAATAGCTCAGATTTACACCAATTATGAGATTCTGGGTTAGAAAGTGTTTACTGAGTACCCAAAAAGTTAGTTAAATACGCCACAGCAATATGCAGGCGGCATAAAGGTAGTAGTTGTGTTGTTTTATCTGGCAACCAAATTGGTTGTGGGATAAAAAGCATCACACTTATTTTAGAGCTGTGATGATGAAAATTGGGAAAACTGAAATTGGTTTACTTCTTTTTGGGAGAAACACTGACACACCTCTCCCAATTGGATGACAAGGAGGTTAATGTGTTAATTGTTAAAGTGTACCTGTGGAGCTCAGAAGGAAAAATATACATTGTTTTTCAAGAAAAACTGTATCCAAAAACATCGAGCCAATTTGTGGAGACACACTGGGCACAGCCATATTACCATAGAAGAAAGGGAGCCGAAGGGGAGCAGTGACACAGCGGAGTTGACAGCCATCTTGGCTCTGCCGTCTCCTCAGTTCAGCGTAGCATTTTGTTGGTTCAATTCTGACAAATTTAAATAATTCTCGCAATTTTCCAGCATCAATACTGCCAGAAGGTAACAAAATAAATATATACGCTGTCTTAATGTCGAAAGAGGCGCTCGCGCTTGGCTTGCCTTCATCAACCCCCCCCAGCCTCTGTGTTGGGGTCACCTTGCGATTAGAAAAAAATAAGAAAAGACATATTTCCAGCCATAGGCAAGTGATCTGATGCATCACTCAAAAAGCAAGTCGACTACTTGACGTCACAACACAACATGCATTCAAATAAACTAGGGGGATTCTTTTCACAATAAATACAATAGCAGACACAAAAATGGGACCACCAATTTTACATTATTGCTCCCTTTACCCATCAAGACCTCAGTCTGGGAACTCTGGATGTAGAGCTTTCATGAACACAATAAATGAGGCTGAAATGACTGAATGTTAGTGACAAGTGCTTCGAAAAAAAAAAAACGTTTAGATTGCCCAGTACCTACTTATTGTACCATACATAGCTACGTGTATGTCACATATAGGACACCATAATGCTCATAAATCATGCATTCATCTACTACATCCAGTTTCTATTCTACGTATCCTCATGAGAGTGAGGTGGAGCCAAGCTTTGGCCAAAAGGCAGAATACACTCTTGACTGGTTGCCAGCCTTCCGCATGGGGCATTTATCGATCATTCATACTCATATTTAAAGCTAAGGACAATTTAGTCTTCAATGAGCCTAACCATTTTTTTTTTTTTTTTTTAGGAAGCGCTCGTTTTAGCAAAAATAAATTATTTTAAACTAAATATCTTCCGCTTATCCGGGGTCGGGTCGCGGGGGCAGCAGCTTCAGGAAGGACTCCCAGACTTCCCTCTCCCCAGTTACTTCATCCAGCTCATCCCGGGGGATCCCAAGAAGTTCCCAGGCCAGCTGAGAGACAGTCTCTCCAGGGCGTCCTGGGTCGTCCCCGGGGTCTCCTACCGGTGGGACATGCCCGGAACGCCTCCCCAGGGAGGCGTCCAGGAGGCATCCTGATGAGATGCCCGAGCCACCTCATCTGCCTCCTCTCAACGTGGAGGAGTAGCGACTCTACTCCGAGTCTCTCCCGGATGACCGAGCTTCTCACCCTATCTCTAAGGAAGAGCCCGGACATCCGGCGGAGAAAACTCATTTCGGCCGCTTATATCCGTGATCTCGTTCTTTTGGTCACGACCCATAGCTTGTGACCATAGGTGAGCGTAGGAGCGTAAATCGACCGGTAAATTGAGAGCTTTGCCTTTTGGCTCAGCTCTCTCTTTACCACGATGGACCGGTACAGAGTCCGCATCACTGCTGACGCTGCACCGATCCGCCTGTCGATCTCACGCTCCATCCTCCCCTCACTCGTGAACAAGACCCCAAGATACAGGATCTCATCCCCGATCCGGAGAGGGCATTCCACCCTTTTCCGATCGAGGACCATGGACTCGGATTTGGAGGTGCTGACCCTCATCCCGACCGCTTCACACTCGGCTGCGAACCGCTCCAGTGAGAGCTGGAGATCACGGCCTGAAGAAGCCAACAGCACCACGTCGTCTGCATTAATTAAGAAACTAATTACTAACTGTGTGGCTAAGAATGCAAGTAAAAAAAATCAATATAAAAAGCAATATAAATGTAAAAGAAAATATTAACATACCATAAGTGTCTGGTTGGCACAGAAGGTTCTTTTACAGCAACAAGGGCCCCTCCTTTGTCCAGAAACCAAACATTGTGCTCCTCTTCAAAAATCTGAACATTGATCACACATAAAATATCTTAGAATGAAAAGAAAATTAACAAGTAATGCCCACTGACAGGCACCTTTAGAGACTACAACTATTCGCTTATTGCTACCTTTAATAACAACTTGTAGGTAACCATAAAGAGGGGAAAATACTCACTGTAAAAATACCGTATTTTCCGCACTGTTAGGCGCACTTAAAAACTTAAAATTTACTCAAAAAAACACAGTGTGCCTTATAATGCAGAGCACCTTATATATGGATCAATTGATGAATTTGTTGATCCATACTGGTTGTACACAGCGTTCTGCCAAAACGATTCAGTGCGTTTTAGTATGACTAGTAAATTACAAGGTCGCATCGCTTCCCAGCATTATTGCAACCGTGGTCAAGGGACGTCACTGAATAGCTGTTGTACCCGGGAGGCTATTTCATTTCAAAATAGGCTGTTCCGTTAATGTTTTCGAGTACGTTTACCAATCAATATCCAACGGAATCATAAACAAGCAGCACCAATGTGTTGAATCAGTCTTTAGTCGGTTCCGATCACTTTTATAGGAGAAAGTTTGAGAAACGTGATTGTTTACAGGGGGCCGCCATGACACTTTGCTGAGGCTCATGGGAGTTTGCGAGCTGAGGATCATGGGAGTTTGCGGGTGGCTATTGTTATAATGATAGCTGCTATACGCACGAGACTATTTCATTTCAAAATAGGCTGCTCCGTTAATGTTTCGAGTAAATTTACAGATCGATGCGGAACGGAAACATAAGTACCGTAGTTTTCGGACTATAAGTTGCGGGGTTTTTTTCTTCATAGTTTGGGTGGGGGGGCGACTTATACTGAGGAGCGATATGTGATTTTTTTCATAAATTTTCAAAATAAAAAAAATAAAAAGTGAAACCGCAATAAAGGAACCGCGATGTAGCAAGGGATTACTGTAATTTGAATTCCAAGTGACGTCAGCGGCGCGGCGGTTGTTTACATAAAGGACAAAGATTTGATCACGGGCTGACGAAGATGACGAAGGGCCCCACGTACTACCGGCATCATTAGTGGCTTTGTTTGTAAGTGACACGGAGGACGAAGAGTTTGAAGAATTTAATGATTTTGAGTGACAAAGGAGGTTTGAAAAACTATTATGGCTTTTACGCACGCCCGGTCCTACTCTACAGAGCTCTCTTTCACCTCTGTGGATGGAAGTCGGGGGCTGGCGCACGGCCGGGTGGCTGTCTGGGACGGTGGATGGGGCTCGGACATGGCTTTTACGCACGCCCGGTCCTATTCTATGGAGCTCTCTTCCACCTCCGTGGCAGGAAGTGCCACCTCCGGGGATGGAAGTCCACGCCGCCACACGCCTGGAAGTCCACGACGGTGCTTGGGGCCGTGTGGCGGTGAACTATTTATGTTATAGTTATTTGATATATTTTATTTCGTGTAGCAACGTGTACATGTTTTCATCGTTACAGTTCAGTAGTTGTTGGCTCGTTGAACTCTTGTTTTGTTAAATAAAGAGCCGTTTACCAAATCCACATCTTTCCTTGTACTTTGTTAACGCTATTATATACTTATATACTAGAGCTGTGGAATAACGACGAGGCTGACGTCAGGGCGCACGCACGGCGTTGTTGACAAAGGACGAGGAATTTGATCGATGGATTTAATGATTTAGAGTGACACAGATGGTTTGATATTATTATAGCTTATATAATAGTTTTGATATATAATTTATATATCGTTATATGGGCCTGTGGAATATTTTGCTGTGGAGTGACACAGATGGTTTTATAAACGTGTTATTTATGTAATAGTTATTTGAATAACTGAATTGAATGTTACGTCAGGCCCGTTCTCAGCTTTTTCTCAGTTTTTGTCACGTTAGCATACCTATCGTTTAGCCTGTTGTTGCTCATTCATGTCTGTTCTTGGTGTTGGATTTTGTCGAATAAATTTCCCCCAAAATTTGATTTATACTCCGGAGCGACTTGTATATGTTTTTTTTCACGTTATTGTGTATTTTATGGCTAATGCGACCTATATTCCCGAGCGACTTTTAATCCGAAAAATACGGTAAGCAGTACCAATGTGTTAGATCGAACTTTAGTCAGTTCCAATCACTTTTACAGGAGATAGTTTGAGAAACGCGATTGTTTACAGAGGGCTCATTAGTTATTGGCAAGTGGATGCATACCACAGCCCGAGTTAACCTCAGTTTGTTGCAGTATAGCTTCTATTTTATGCACCTTTTAAACCGGTGCGCCCTATATATGAAATAATTTCTAAAATAAAAAATTCAATGAGGGTGCACTTTATAATCCAGTGCGCCTTGTGGTGCGAAAAATACGGTAGTTAGGTGAGATTATTACAAAAGATGTTCTGCTTGGTATGATAAATCCTGAACTATTTTTATGAAGCTCTCACCTGTCTCCAGCTATTTCCAGCATCAGATGATATATACATGCCAACATTGTTGTAGGACAGCTCAGCTCCAATATTCCCTGTCGTTAACAGAATGTGTGACAGAACAAAACATCTAATAGACAACATACAATTCCATACTTGGGATTAAGAAATACCATAAAATTATTATCTTTTTGTCCTTTTTTTTTTTAAACTTGAAAAAAGTTGCAATAAAATCATTATCTGATATACAACGGACATTTACTCATCACTCATTACAACTCATAAAAGCAACAGTACATCAACATTTCCTTCAGAAAGGCTGGCTTCCAGGAGCATGCTGAAAGTAGGCATCCCTGTATCTTACTGCCATTCTGTGCCTGGGTTGGATAAATGTATCAAAGCTTCGGAGGGTAGCCACTAATCATGTCAAGAAAAGAAAAAAGAGAAATAAAGGAAAAAGACAAAAAAAAACTGATGAAAACTTGGCAAGTTATTCTTCTCTCACTCAGATTGTTAAAATATTAAGATAGATATTGGAGCAAAGCCATACATGTACTTTCGTGATAGCTTTCAACTGCTATTCATTTGAAAGCTTCTCTTGCTAGTTTGACGACAACCAGCACGAGCAGCAGTCATTAGCTAATTATTGTTCACTTCGCTTTCGTTCATGCACAGTGCAACACGGGGGGAAAAAAAGTCATCCATCAAACCATTTTCAACTACTAACGCTATTCAGATTCTGGACATATATAGACAGAAAACCATTCAATCTTACGGAAGTACCGTAATTTCCGGACTATAAACCGCAACTTTTTTCCAAAATTTTGGACCCTGCGGCTTATAGTCAGGTGCGGTTTATATAAGATTTTTTTCGAGATTTTTGTGATGACTTGATCACTTTTACTCTTAACACTATTATATACAGTAAAAGCTACAAAACAAACTGACAAATAACTCGTTTTCAAATCAGACGAGTAAAAACTGGTCAAATATTTAAAAAAAAACTATTATTAAAAGTGAAGACAATTTGCAATTCTAGTAATGACACACAAATTTGATGCACAATTTGTCTTCGCGGGCCACATAGAATGATGTGGCGGGCCGTATCTGGCCCCCGGGCCTTGAGTTTGACACCTGTGCTCTAAACCCTTTCTCTTACTCTGCCATATCACTCAGAGATTACACAAAGCAGTGACGCTGTTTGGACAATCTGCATTGTAATTGTACTAAGTTAATCTTGTTTTTCCTTTTTTTTAAATCACTTCACTGGTTTCTTTTAAATCAAACAAGTTGTTTGATAACAACTTGTTTGATATAAAAGAAACCAGTGAAGTAATCTGCATTGTATTAAAACCCAATCAATCATCATTTAAATTCTATTCTTCTGACATTTTGCTCCCCAAAAACAAGTAGTAATGAATGTGAACTTTTAATGCATTTTATTCAGAAGGTTACTTTGAACCTTAAACGGCGGCGTGGCGTACTTATGGATTTTTATGGCCTCCGGCCTCCAGGGGGCGCTCCAGCAGGAAGCAAGAGCGGGACAGGCGAAGAAGAGATAATGCGCCGAAGAAGACGCGCTAGTTTGTGTTTACATTTCGCGCATCACGCGATCAAGACGGACATTACTGAAAGGAAGCCTTTATACACAAACCGTCATCATGGGGGACAAAAGAAATGCATATGATGCCGCTTTTAAGCCAAAGACAGTCGATGTTGATGACATTATCTTGTGTCTACTCTGGAGCGTACTTATGGATTTCTACGGCCTCCGGGGTCCAGGGGGCGCTCTAGCAGGAAGTAAGAGCGAGACAGACGAAGAAGAGATAATGCGCCGAAGAAGACGTGATCGTCTCGCGCATCACGCACACACCCGCATTCACACAAAGACAGGAAGCTTTTATACACAAACCGTCATTATGGGGGATAAAAGAAATGCATATGATGCCGCTTTTAAGCAATACGTGTTGCTCGCTAGTTTAATATAATTTAGCGCTTCGTGCATGAATAAGATTACCATGAACAGAACCTCTTCACACTCGAAGAAATGCATAAAACCGACGACGAAAGAGAGACTGAGAAAGTGCGAGGCGAAGGATATCTAACGCTATTCCAATCGGACACTAAGGAGGAAGACTTCGATAGTTTCAGGGCACAGGAGGAAGATGAAGACGGCTCTTTTTTTACTTTTACTGGTATGTTTTTTTTAACCAGCCTTGTTCGTGCTGTGCTACCGTGTTGCGGCTGTGTTGCTGCTGTGTTACTTCCGTGTTGCTGCGGTATTACTGCCGCGTCACAGGCAGTGTTTGGAAAGAAATGTTAAGGTATGTTATTAAAGCTTTAAAAAAAACTTTCTGTGTCCAGTCTTTCTTCGCTAATAACTCGCGTGCACACTTTCGCGTTGCTGCGGTACTACTGCTGCGTCACAGGCAATGTTAAGAAAGACATGTTCAAGTATGTTATTAAAACGTTAAAAAGGCTTTCTATGTACTGTCTTTCTTTGTAAAAAACTCGTGTGCACGTGTGGTTTATAGTCCGGTGTGGCTTATGTAAGAAAAAAAATGAATAAATGAATGAATGAATAAAATATCCCTAAATTTTAGCTGGTGCGGCTTATAATCCGGTGCGGCTTATAGTCCGGCAATTACGGTACTCAGACAAAAGTCATGCAGAGAACATACATACAGTAGTTCACGCAGAAAGGTCAAAGTCCAGATTTAAACCCAGAACCTTTGACAATCAGGCAGTTAGCCACTTGGAACAACATGCGGCCCTCAAAATAACCACAACCCTAAAAAGGAAAATAAGGCTAACTTGCTATAAATAGGCAATCAAATAATCAACGAATGAATGAATAAAATGATCAATCTGGTTTATAACATGAATATATTTGAGTTGTGTTTAACTGATTTTTGAAGGTGAGTTTTCAATCCCACCATCTATGGGATTATAATGCTTCTCATGCTCCACTCTCAGAGCTCTAACTGTTTTTCAGTCCATGTAAATAATAGAAGACCGCAAGTTCTCCCCTATGGATGCATGAAGCTTTTAGACAACATAATACGATCTTTGCAAATAATGTCTTAAGAGGTGCAGCAAGCAAAGTACACCGCACCAATAAAGCGCAAAAGAAAAATGTTGGCCACCTACTGGTTATATACTGTATAATTTAAGTGGTTTTTTTATCATGCATATTACAATCCCTCAAGGAAAAAATCAGCTTGAAATTTTTTGTATATTTTGTGTTGCACGGCATACAAAGAATTAGATCACGCACATACAGGCATGCAAGAAGCGACACTTAAGCTTGGGCTGCCTCAGGACACCATGTCAGTCGCGTCACTCCAATATGTAGTTTATATTTTACCGTTTACTTATTATTATCCATCCATCCATATTCTATACCGCTTGTCCCTACGGGGGTCGCTGGAGCCTATCCCAGCAGTCATCAGGCAGTAGGCGGGGGACACCCTGAACCGGTTGCCAGCCGATCACAGGGCACACAGAGACGAACAACCATCCGCACGCGCACTCACACTTAGGGGCAATTTGGAGTGCTCAATTGGCCTACCAAGCATGTTTTTAGGATGTGGGAGGAAACCGAAGTGCCCGGAGAAAACCCACGCAGGCACGGGGAGAACATGCAAACTCCACACAGGGAGGGTCAAGGTAGAATCGGCACCCTCCTAACTGTGAGGTGGGCGTGCTAACCAATGCACCACCGAGCCGCCCCTTATTATTATTATTATTAGTAGTAGTAGTAGTAGTGGTAGTAGTAGTAGTAGTAGTAGTAATAGTAGTAGTAGTAATAGTAGTAGTAGTAGTAGTAGTAGTAGTAATAGCAGTAGTAGTAGTAGTAGTAGTAGTAGTAGTACTAGTATTTATTTTTGGTGGGGGGCATTCTTTATTATTCTAACCTTGGCCATATCATTCCAAAATCATTACAGATTAGCTATGTCACTCCGCCCAATAATGCAACATTTGACATAGTGTACAAACACAGCGATGGTGATTTTCTTTTGTCTAGATATGATGTATAACCTTAAACATTAAGTAATGCTTGATCAGAGCCACAATTAAATACAAACTTATCAAATATGATTATAAAAGCAGATTTTTGTCACTCAAATTCAAGTAAAAGTATCTCAGTGTTACCTTAAATTACTTTAAGATAAAAACACATTGGTCTAATAAAAGAATTTGAAGAGTAAAGGTGAAAGACATGATCCTACCAATATGCGCACAGACTGCACTTAGGACTAGACTTGAGCTGGGCACAAAAATTGGCCCCAGGGTGTGGACAGAAACAGAGATGCAAATGGGAAAAATGCTGGTACCGTTTGCAGATCAAGGCACCTTAATTTACCTCGGGATTCTATACTGTTTTTAAAGAGCTATTCTTTATTTTTACTTCTCTCAAGGAAAATGGCTATCCCCCAATATCTGCTTATGTTCAATGCACTTTCTCTCTGAGAGGGAGATGCTTGCTTTTATATTTTTGTCTTGACACGTACTGTAATTCAAATCGTTTGAATTATTATTTGACAATGGATAGTTCATTTCAACGTTTGTCTTACCTGTGGCAACAATAACCCCCAGTGCTGAGCTCTTCGTGGAAATTGCGCCTGACAAGTAGGGGTTGTCTGAAGTTTGTAGTTGAAGATGAAGTGAACAGGAAGGCTAGAAAATAAGACCAAAACAGGATCACAAATATATATACAATTATATAAATATGTGGGGCAGACAATGTATTTCCTGGAAAATAAATGTAAATTTCCCTATTGATTTCAGAAGACTTACGGTATATGTATAGCACATATTTTGGACCATACATAGTTCAAAATGTTTGTTCAAAGCCAAATATTAATTTACTTTGAGAATAATTGTCAATTTTGGCTATGTGAAGCCCTTTGAGACTGTTTGTGATTTAGGGCTATACAAATAAACTTGACTTGACTTGACTTGACTTGAATGTATTGAACAGCATTGCCACCACGGAATTGATTTGTTCATTTTTGTGTTTTATTTTGTTCCAAATGGCTTACCTTAACTAGGGACTCAAATTGCATTGTGGCCAACTGCAGAATTTGGGTCGGTTATTGCACATGTTGGAAAATTGTGTTGAATAGTCCTCGCAGCAATCGCTGCATGGGTTAGCTTGCATGCGTCTTCTTGGGAGCAAGTTGCCGAAGCCATACATACGATTCAATAGACAGTGTTTGCATTTCGCTCCGTTTATTACAACTCTTTAAATTCTTAAGCGGTTTTGACGTGGATTGGATTATTACAAACATCAGCATACAGCTGTGATGCAAGCCAATTTATATTTGGGGCTTTATGATAATAATAATAATAATAATAATAATAATAATAATAATAATAATAATAATAATAATAATAATGACAATAATAATAATAATAATAATAATAATAATAATACATTATTTCATATTGTGCTTTTCTTGGTACTCAGTAGCTTTATGGAAGTACAACAAAACAGACAAAACAGCTAAAACGACCATCAGATGAAATGCTTTATGTATTGATGTCTATGACGACGGACGATGCCTGCCTGCCTGATTCGTAAATGTTAATTTCAGGTTAAAATAATTTACTTTAATCTACATGATTACTGGCATGTGTCTGCCTTGTCAGCACCCTGGACAGCTCTGTTTCTCTGCTCCTACCCCTCCAGAACTGCACTCATTGCCCACACCTGTTGTACATCACCTACTCATCAAGACGCCACCTTAAGCGTACTTCTCCAGTCACACTTTTTCAGTTTGTCCCGTGCTGTTCCCTGCTCTTGGTACCTGTTGCCGATCTAGCTTGTCTGTCAGACTGACCAACCATTCCTGAACACTGCCTGCCTTGACCTGTCTCTTGTTTCTGACCATGATCCGCCTGTTTGCTCACTCTGCTTCGCTTTCCTTCAGGTTTGACCTTTCTGCCTGCTCTCGATCACCTGGGACCTGTCTGGTTCAGCGAAGCCCTTTGCCCGCTCACCAACGACTGCTGCTCTCCGCTCTGACGCTGCTTCTTGGGCACACCCACTCCTGTCGACGCTCCAGTCCTCCTATTCCTCTTTCCCTTCATTATCCAATAAACTGCGTTCATGTCGCACTTGGTCGTCCTGCACCGTTCGTCATCCATTTTGCTAGCTAACATGAGCATAGAGCAAATTCCCTTTAATGGCTGTTGTAACTGCATGGTAGGATAGTAGTGTAAATAAAGAAAATCTCATAGATACATTGTCTAGCTGGGCTTCATGCAGTCCTTGCTACATTTGCAGAAACCTGGATTTCTTAGTAGGAACAGGTTTTCACCTAAACTGCAATTTTCCCCTGAATTTGGTCTGTAACTGTTAAAGTACTAGCGCTAAGAGGTACAGTGTAAGCAAAATACCAGTTCAGGTGACGTCACAGTTTCTCATCCAAGTTCTAAAATTAACAAATCGATTTCTACTCAATCGTGTACAGCATGTTTTTTGACTGATACAATACACATTGATAATGATAAATTCCCTATCCAGAGATCCAGAGATGCACTAAATTAAGGTACTTTATTCTTTGATTCATACAAATTTTGAGATTTAATGAAAAAAAAAGAACTTTGCACTTTGTGTTGGTGGTATTATGCATTTTGATTGTTTTACATCTAGTTTTAAACACAAGCATTGGGGTCACTGCATCTTACCAAAATGCAGTGAATTTCATTTCCATCCAGATCAGTTGCTGGGGCTTGCAGGAGCCTCCAATCTCTTCCTTTGTTGTAGGTGATGAAGGTCTTTACTTGGTTGCCTTGCCGTTTGTTGGTAATCAACATGCCTCGAATGCCGGCTACCTGATTATGACACATAATTGACACATTTAATACTAATAATAATTTGTAATATTCTTGCGAAGTCTTCATTCTACTAAAATGAGGTAATGAGTTTAATGTCACAAGACGTTCTACTCTGATTGGCCATATTGGATCAGCTCAGCTGATTTGTGATCCGCCGTAATGTAATTTAACATCAGAGTGATCTAGTGAGTAACAAAAACTGCTCAACACTGAACAAAGATAGGTCACTGTGGGCAAAATGCTTCAGAATACTTTTGTAGCAATTGTTTGGCATGGAAGCAACATTCTGCATAGACTTGCACAGTTAAATTCAAATGAATGGCTTATCTTTTGCTTTTGCTTCAGTACTTGACAAGCAAAACAGCCAGTCACCCAACAATATTTCTTATTCTGTGTTGTTATCATTAATGTCTTTGTGATTTGGGTGACACAAAACATCATATCCATTAATAAGTGAGGAGACACTGTCCTCAGAAACAGATAGGCCTACACATGACTATACACACATCACATTTATTCTTGAGACACGTTACTTGTTGTTAATCTCAAGCAAAACACCCTTCAACAGATCCTACGCATGATCGAAAAATGAGAAGACAGTCTCTCCAAAAGGTTAAAAGTGAGGGATTTCACTTCAGTTCAGTGTTTAACTCTCTTGTGAGGTAAAATTGTGTAAATGCCACTAATAGGCGCCATATTTTACATTGTCAGAAATGCACGACATGCAGGATGAATGTGCGCAATGAGGGTCTTCCGCTTTCTTGTCTGACCCCACGTGTTAGTCACTGCAGTAAGAATATTTAAACTATATTCCCAGCAGACAATGCAGCCCTATTTAAGGACACTGTGTGTGTGTGTGTGTGTGTGTGTGTGTGTGTGTGTGTGTGTATGTGTGTGTGTGTGTGTGTGTGTGTGTGTGTGTGTGTGTGTGTGTGTGTGTGTGTGTGTGTGCGTGCGTGCGTGCGTGCGTGCGTGCGTGCGTGCGTGCGTGCGTGCGTGTGTGTGTGTGTGTGTGTGTGTGTATGTGCGTGAATGTGTGTGTGTGTGTGTGTGTGTGTGTGCGTGCGTGTGTGTGTGTGTGTTCTCCTGGATCGCCACTTTGACGTGGTGGAAAACCATGTGTGTTCCAATGAACCTGAGCTTAGGCTCCTGGTAGTGTCACCCATGGCAGTAAGGTCGAAGGGGAGGTTCCAGACAAAGCGCGATCCAAAAATACCTGAACGGTGGATGTGGCGGATGATGACAATGTCACAACGGCACTGAAGGCGGATGAAGGCTGCAACAGAGGATGGCCTCCAATTGTTGTGGTTCTCCATGCCATTGGAACCAGCCCCCCCCCCCCCCCCCCCCCCCCCTCTGCCAAAGGGCAGTGTGGTGGCTGCAATTGCAGCAATCTCCCCACATTAAAAGATCATGCGCAGCCGTCCTCCCGAAAGGGAACCCATCCTACTTTACATCTCGGATAGAAAAAATCCTGTGGCGACCAGGAAGTGGTGACGGGAGCAGGACAGTGTCGTCTGGGAGCTCCTAGCCACAACCTGGCACACAGGCAGTGGGTGATAGATTCAGTCGTTAAGCTCTTGGACTAAGGCAAAAAGAGCTTTTCAGCAGCTGCACCCATGACTGAGCAGCCCTGTTTCGGATCCACTCTCCTCACCCCAGTAGGGGAGGGGGTTAGAAAAGGTACCCTCAAAATAGCCTGCCTCGAAACTCCTGTCTGGACTACCACATAGAGAGGGATCATCACATAAGAAACATAAATTACGATTCTACTTTGGGACCTGGAATGTGAGGACCCTCATGGACAACAAAGCCAGTGATCGACCTGAAAGGTGAACCACCATTATCTCAAGAGAGCTAAGGAGGTTCCAGATTGACATTGCAACGCTCTCCGAAACCCAACTGGCTGATAACGGGCAGCTGAAGGAGGAGAAAGGCGGATACACTTTATTTTGGAAGCGAAAGCTTGCAAATGAGCCACGTATCCATGGCGTGGGCTTTGCCATAAAGAACAGCCTCATCAACCACCTCTATGAACTCCCTGTGGGAATCAATGAACGCCTAATGACCATGCGCCTGATGCTTGCAAGCAGTCAAATGGCCACCGTTATTAGTGCGTATGCTCTAACGCTTGATGCACAGGATGAAGTAAAGGAGACCTTCTATGCTGACCTTGACACCATCCTATCCAAAGTCCCCAAGAAGGACAAGATAATCCTACTTGGAGACTTCAATGCCTGAGTGGGACGAAACCATCATCTATGGAGAGGCACGCTGGGAAGAGAAGGGGTTGGAAACATCAACTCAAATGGCACACTACTGCTGACAACGTGCTCAGAACACAACCTGGTCATCATCAACACACTTTTCGTCAAAAGAATACATTCAAAACATCATGGATACATCCTTGCAATAAACTATGGCACCTTATTGACTATGTCATTGTCCGCACCAAAGACCGTTGTGACGTGCTTAACACCAGAGCAATGACCAGTGCAGATGATTGTTGGACTGACCACCGCCTCAATCGCTCCATCATGTCTGTCCGCTTAATGCGGAAAAGAAGGATGCAGAAAAGACAGAGCTTAACATCGAACGGCTGGGTGATACCACCTACCAACAACAGCTCCAGGCGGCTCTCAGTGCGGGCCTGCCCAAGCAGCAAAAGCATCCTTAGTCAGAAAAAGCGGAAACATCAGGACTGGTACGATGAAAATGACATTGAAATCCAACAGCTCATAGACATCAAGCGGCAAACTTTTATAACCTGGCAAAATGACATCAATTGCAAGGTTAAAAGAGCAGCCTATGCCAAGGCATAGGCGGCTGTCCAATCAATGGTTAGGAAGTTGAAGAACTTTTGGTGGACGAGGAAGGCTCTGGAGATCCAGCAGCTTGCTGACTCTGGAGACACCAGACGATTCGTCGAAGCCACAAGAGCGATATACGGTCCCAGCTACCGTTCCACTAAACCCCCTTTGCTCCAAGGATGGCTCACGTTGACAAAATAAAAGGAAGCAATAACAAACAGGTGGAAAGAACATTTCGAGGATTGTCTGAATAGGGACACCACTCCGGAGATAGAGGCTCTTAAAAAACTCCCTCAACAGCCCATAATTGAGAAGATGGGAGAACCACCCAGCCGGGAAGAGGTGCAGGATGCAATTAGGAAGATGAAGACCAACAAGCCGGCCGGCCCTGATGGCATCCCAGCAGAAGTCCTGAAGGAAGGCGGACCCGATCTCCTCAGACACATCCATGCACTGCTTCTCAAAATATGGAAACAACAGAAAATCCCTGCACAACTTAGGGATGCCCTAGTTGTCCCCATCTCTAATAAGGGAGACAAGGCAGACTGCGGGAACTACCGTGGCATTTCTATTCTGTCCACCACAGGCAAAGCCCTAGCTCGGGTTTTGGCCAACAGACTCACACCGCTGGCAGAAAACATCTTTCCCAAGTCTCAAAGTGGTTTCTGCCCAAACAGAAGCACCACAGACATGATTTTCATTGCTCGTCAACTTCAAGGAAAATGCAGGGTACAGAATTTACCACTATACATGGCCTTCATAGACCTCACCAAAGCCTTCGACTCTGTGAACCGTCAAGCACTCTGGCTGGTTCTGGCAAAGATTGGCTACCCAAAGAAGTACATCCAGGTACTGAGACTGCTTCATGACAACATGTCAGCTACAGTCCTCAGTGGCAGTGGAGATGAAACAGAACCCTTCGGGGTTGACACAGGAGTGAAACAGGGATCTGTCATTGCGCCAACACTGTTCTCCATCTTCATTTCTGTTATCCTCCATCTCACGGGCAATCATCTTCCGCATGGAGTCCAAATTATGTACAGAACTGACAGGGAACTTTTTAACATCAACCAATTCAGGGCCAAAGGTCGAACCATCACCATATCCATCATGGAGCTGCAATATGCGGACGACAACGCTCTTGTAGCCCTCTCAGAAGATGGCCTACAGTGCACACTTGTTGCCTTCACGAGAGCATACAAACAGCTTGGTCTAGCCATCAACATAAAAAACACCCAAATTCTCCATCAGTCACTGTTAGGGTTTTCCAGGTTATCTTTATCGTAGGATTATGTTGGAATGTAACCTGTAATAATTACCCTCGCCTGTCCTGTCAACAAAAGTAGTAGAACAAAGTGCTAAGATCTTTTGAACTGATTGACTAGCTGCAGAGGAAACAAGTTGTTTTGTTTACACAACATCGTGAAGGACCCCCTGCTGTGCTTTGTCAGCCAGGGGCTTCGGCCATTTGTCTACTCTGACCCCCACTCTTACCCCCACTCTGCTTCTCTCAATAAAAATGGCCCTGCAAGAGGCCTGAGTCAGACCTCCATTTCGATCATCGCTGCACGCACAGCGACGAATGGACTCTCCACCTGCAGGTGTCCAAAAGGACTTACTTGTCTCCTGTGTGGTTCTTGCAAAATAAGTTGGAGTGAGCAAATCTCTAACATTTTGGTGCCGAAACCCGGGATCCTCATACCCACCATCTGACCGGCGAAGGAGGACGTGCTGCATTGTCGACAAGCCAGCGTCCATTAGGAGGACCTGGAAAAGAAAGTCCTGGGAAGAGAATTCTTCGCTGGGCCAGCATCTTAGGTCTGCCTTCGTCTGACAGAGGTGGATTGACGGGATCCGGCGGTGCAACGAACCAGGGGACAAGTAAGTTAAAGCGCTAAAGATACGGCTTTGGTTTGTCCGAGCTATGAGATTCGGCTTTGGTTTGTCCGAGCTATGAGATACGGCTTTGGTTTGTCCGAGCTATGAGATTCGGCTTTGGTTTGTCCGAGCTATGAGATTCGGCTTTGGTTTGTCCGAGCTATGAGATTCGGCTTTGGTTTGTCCGAGCTATGAGATTTGGCTTTGGTTTATCCGAGCTATGAGATACGGCTTTGGTTTGTCCGAGCCATGAGGCCTAAAAAAGCGCTGGAGTTAGTGTGATTGAGTGTGTGACTGGTAGGATAAATTGACTAAGAAGCAGTTCTAGCGTTGATCCATGGCAATAAAACAGGCTAGTAATTTGTTGAAAGGTCAATTTAAACCTGCATTGAGGATCCTAAAAGAAAAAAAAAATTGAAAAAAAAATTGTAAAACCTTAAACTACTAAAATTAAGATGGGAAATAAGAACGGTAAATCTCTTGCTCTGCTCTTCTTTAAAACAAGAAGTTCATGGCAAGTAGATTTCTTAATTGTATGCAATACATGCTGAAGTGGAAGAAAATGTATGGAGTACAAGGAAATTTGAAATGTGGAAGAAGTGGTAGAAGTGCTAGAGTGTGGTTGAAAGCTTCACAGGAAAGAAGAGAACAAATCCAAAAGACAAAAGATAGAAAGTTGAAAAGTGATGAGGCCGCCATTCAATTGAGATTTGAAAAAGAATTCTGGGTACATAGTGGCATCCCATTCAATGATACAGCTGAGAGTGCTTATCAACAACAGCTTATAAATGCGCTCCTCACTAATTTCCGCCCTGAAATAGGCAACTGGGTGAGGAAACATTTGGTGGAAGTGGATGTTGCAAGTGTGACAACAACTATGCAATGGGCCAGACATGCTGAAAAAGTGATCAAAAAAGGCAAAAGTTCTGATGTATTTCATCTAGATGATGATAATGATCTAAATGAAGATACAACGATCTTCTTCCAAAGTTCCCAAAGGGGCAGAGGGAGAGTTAGATACCAACAAGGTCGCAAGCCACCATTCAGATCAAAACCCCTATCAGATTCAGACAACTGTTGGAACTGTGGGAGACGAGGACACTATGCAAGAGTGTGTCGTTTTGCAAAACAATATCAATCAAAGGGTGGAGGAAGGAGCAGAGGAAAAGCCTCATTTTTAGCATGACAAGCTTCCTCCTCTTTGACCGCTTATGCTCATACAGAGAAAGAAAGAATAGATGCCCATATGACAGCAAAACATGTCATTGTCAGATTATTAGAATTTTTTTTTTAGATTATTAGAAGTCCTGTCCATCCAAGAAGTATGACAATGCTGTTTGTATGCCCAAATTACAAATGACTAGAGCTCAAATTGTGTTACACTGAAGTTAAAATATACAAATCAAGTGGTAAAGAAATGCAACTTGCTTCTAGAAGATAAATAAATAAAATTAGAATGTGCTGTCCTCATGTGCATGGGAGGGACCAGCTCATGATCGACCACAGGAAATGGCCAGCCTGTGACGAATCATTGGTGCTGGGAACTACCTTTTGCGTGCGAGAGCTGTGCATGTGTGTGCGTATATGTTAAAATGATGAACATTGGCTAAAGTTTTAGTATAAAAAAAAATTGCTAGACTGTTGTCTATTCAATTTACACCGCAGAACAGAAACAATTTTGACAGATAAAAATGAAAGAAAAAGAGAGAAATCTGTTTGCGAGCAGAAACTAATCCACACTAGTGCATGTTAGTGTCAAGCCCTCATGAAAAATTCGGGGTTAACAAAACAACAGAACATGCTTTCAGGAATTGGAAGAAGCTAAATTGTGAATTTAAGATTTTGCAATGCTACATTTAATAGGAATAATTGATTGGTTGTGTTATAAGATTATACAAAATTCTAAATGCAAGCTAAATCTGAGAGATTGAGTTCTTCAAATTTAAAAACAAAGAAAAAATTCAGATTAATTTGCCAGTTGTTTGTTTTAGTTAAGTTTTTTTTAAATTGGTGGATTGTTATACCAGGAAACCTGAGTCGAAAATGATATATGAATGTTGTGTGGTGAGCTTGGATGAATTGGGACCAATGTGATAGAAAGACTCCTTTTTGGAGACTGCGTGTGAGATGCAAATGAACATTGATGAATGATAGCCTGAATGAAAAGAAATTACAGGTTGAATGGTTGAAGTCGTTGGCGACTACTATAGAAAATTAGTAGAGCGACTTTGATGAAAGAGTGATTTTGAGCAGGTTGAATGTTAGAAAGAAACACCTAGCTTTTGGATTGATAATTAACTAGAGAAAAAAAACTGGAGAACCAGTAACACATGCAGAAGATGTGTGAACTGGGAAATTGAGAAGCGTTTTGGAAAGAAAGTCAAATTAAATGATGATGGAATCGTATGTAGTAAAGAACGCATTCTCCCAAAAAGTTTGTCAAGGTGTGAGGCATGGGCGTTGCCAAGCCTCAAAAGGAGGGAGTGAGTAGGACAGATAGTGGAAGATAGTAATAATACAACACTTTATGACAATGAATTTTCGAATACATTTGGTGTTATATTGTGGTAATTTTTTTGTTCTGGTGTAGATAGGTTAGCAACACGAGAGATTTAGAGGTTCAAAAGAAAGACAGTTAAAAGAAAACATTTTTGATTTGGACAATTGCAGGCTAACAGGAACATGAGAACGATAAGAACTACGAGGTGGGATCCAATTTCATTGGGGAGATTGAGAATTCACAGCACCATACTCTAAGTCACATTTTTGAGCAAGCATGACAATAACATGTGAGAGGTTAAGACATACAGATCAGGGCTTGATGTGGAAAGCAGACCTCGATGAGTTGATTTTCAATAATGATACTGAAGACAACATACTGTCCGATTAAATTGGAACTATAGATAAAATGTAGCTCAAAAATAGGATAAGTTGCAGGATTTACGATATAAAAACGAGACCGCTGTTATTAGAAGAATTTGAAGTTTGGTAAACAAACATTACCAGCAAATTGATGGAAGCAGCTACATTTGGAAATAGTCTTACAAGTTTGATGTCCCAGCCTGTCATTCTCAGTGTCAGAGTCCCTGAAACCCAATCCGAGACTTCGCCTGCAGCCGTGAACAACCACAAAATGGTGCCTGGCTCTGAAGCACCTTTGACCTTTGGCGAAGGACAAGAAAAGACTGCTGTTGTGCTTGGAGGAGGACAAGTACACTCCGGAGGACAGACAACATCCTCGGGGACGAGAAAAGACAGTGAAAAGCGGAGGAACTCACAATGATGAAAATTGACTCATTTGAACAATGGACTCATTCAAGAGTGATGGATGGGGTCGCTCTGAAGCAACAACAAAAGAACACCAACTTGATAGGGTGAAGTGCGGCAAAAAGATATGGACTTGGAGTGTCCGACAACCAAATCGCACTCCTTGCTACGGCGTTCCCAAATTTGGTGAAGCTTGGTTCAAAGTGGAAGGGAGGTTCATTGTGCACTGAGTTTGACAGAACTGAGGAGATTTGATAAATAAATAAATAAAAATTTGAAAAATACGTAGGGCTACAGATTATAATCAGAGATTGAACGGATTTGGATAAAACAAATAGGCTAAAACGGTAGGAAACAAGAGCAAGATCTTATATTTTGGCTCATCAAGCTTAAGACGTAGAGGTCGAGTTATATAAATTTTAGAACAGGACATTTGGCAGTCAGGAGGAAGCGAGGTTGCTCAATGTACCTACTCAATACAATAGTAAGGGTTTTTATACCACAGTGGATGTTGGATGGTCAGAAAGTTAGGTACGTTCAATTTTTGACATTCACACAATCATGCATAGGAGTCACAAGGCAACAGTTAACAAGACAATGACTGCAATAGGGGCCACCTACGACTGCACCGACATGGAAAAGTAGAAGTGAGAGAGCAGAGTATGGGATTATATGCTAAAACGTCTGCTATACAGTTACCAATAGGAGATTCTATCAAGAGAAGCTACATGAGAGATGGATTAGAATCTCTTTGTCTGCGTGGGTGCGTGTGTGTGTGTGTGTGTGTGCGTGCAGGTGTGTGTGTGTGTGTGTGTTCACACCCTGTGTGGGTGCGAGTGTGTGAGGAGAAAGAAGGCATGGATAAGACAATCTCTTTTACACCAGGAGGCAATACATGGGAACGCCCCTGTCATAAATAGTCTTTGGTTAAAGGGAATCATTAGGAAGTGTTCAAACTCTTCCCGCAAACACTCCTATTTGCCAGTTAAATGGGCACTACAATTGACTACGAGAGTTGCAAACAACAGATGAAGAGCAGTCCTTGGCAGATTATATGATCAGGACGCTCAAACTGTGTCAAAGACAAATTTACTGCCGCTTGATCTTTCCTCCTCACAGGTCGACAACCCCATCAATCCAGGAGACTGGGTCTACATCGAGGTCATCAAAGGAAGGAACTGGGCCAGCCACGACGGGAGGGACCATTCCAAGTCTTGCTGACTACACATGTTGCACCCAAGGTTGCAGGACCCACAAATGCATTAACGACGACTGCTCTCCAGGAGGAAACTGGATGGGAGCTTTGGACATCACCGCTGTGTGCCAGGATGAGAGAGCCGTTTTCAAGGTGTAAGGGCTCTACTACCAACATGGCTGCACCATCGGACGGGACCTACTTCATTCAGAAGTTCAGAGGCACTGCCTCACCTGCATCCTATGAGTGCACGTGCCTGTTCAGTACGGATCATGGTTTTGTGGTCACAGGAGTTGTCCGATGCTGCCTGCCAACTGGACACGAGTGTGTGCGCCGGTGTGTGTGACAGACCTCACCTACAGACTAGAACATCATCAGCTGACGAAAACACGAGCACATATACAAACTTCTTAGACATGACGGATGTGATGACGATAATGAAGCGTGGATTGCGTAGATGCTGTTCTGTTGAGCATGTTTTGTTTTTATTTTTACTATTCTTCTTTCTTCATTATACATATATATATGTTTTTTTCTTACTTGTCTTTGTTGTTTGGGGTGACATAATCATATGATAAAACAGGAGGGAGATGTTAGGGTTTTCCAGGTTATCTTTATCGTAGGATTATGTTGGAATGTAACCTGTGATAATTACCCTCGCCTGTCCTGTCAACAAAAGTAGTAGAACAAAGTGCTAAGATCTTTTGAACTGATTGACTAGCTGCAGAGGAAACAAGTTGTTTTGTTTACACAACATCGTGAAGGACCCCCTGCTGTGCTTTGATCAGCCAGGGGCTTCGGCCATTTGTCTACTCTGACCCCCACTCTCACCCCCACTCTGTTTCTCTCAATAAAAATGGTCCTGCAAGAGGCCTGAGTCAGACCTCCATTTCGATCATCGCTGCACGCACAGCGACGAATGGACTCTCCACCTGCAGGTGTCCAAAAGGACTTACTTGTCTCCTGTGTGGTTCTTGCAAAATAAGTTGGAGTGAGCAAATCTCTAACAGTCACCACCAAACAGTACTCCTGTCCCATCCCCAAACATCTCCATCGCCAACAACAGACTGGAAAATGTGGACCACTTCCCATATCTGGGCAGCCTCCTATCATCAAAAGCCAACATTGATGAAGAGTTACACCACCGCCTCAGCTGTGCCAGTGGGGCTTTCTCAAGGCTAAGGAAGAGAGTCTTTGAGAACCGTGACCTTCTGGCGAGGACCAAAATCCTGGTCTACAAAGCTGTCATGCTGCCCAGTCTTCTGTATGGGTCAGAGGCCTGGACCGCATACAGCAGGCACTTAAAAGCACTGGAGACATACCATCAGAGATGCCTCCGAAAAATCCTCAGGATCAGTTGGGAGGATCGACGCACTAACGCCAGCGTCCTGAAGGAGGCTGATATACCCACCATCACCACCACCATCACTCAACACCAGCTCAGATGGACTGGTCATCTTGTCCGCATGCCTGATCTCCACCTTCCAAAACAAGTTCTCTACTCCCAGCTTGTTGAAGGAAAACGTGTCCCAGGAGGCCAGAAGATGAAGTATAAGGATAACATCAAAACAAACATCAAAAGGTTCCAAATAGACCTTAAAACTTGGGCAGATATGGCAAAAAAATAGGTTGGCATGGAGAAACCTTGTCCGTGAGGGTGCTGCACTTTATAACGACGACCTCCACCATACTGCAGAAGACAAGTGCAGACTCAGAAAGGAGAGAGCATCCACCAAACAGGCCCAACTTAAACCCACCACCACCACTACTTCCACCTGCCTACACTGCACAAGAACAATCAGGTCCAGGATCGGCCTTCATCTGAAGACCCACAAGGACCAATACAGTCATACTCGACTACGAGTGACCGCTGATGATGATGATGATGGTGCGTGCGTGCGTGCGTGCGAGCGAGCGGCCGAGTGAGTGAGTGAGTGAGTGAGTGAGTGAGTGAGTGAGTGAGTGAGTGAGTGAGTGAGTGAGTGAGTGAGTGAGTGAGTGAGTGAGTGAGTGAGTGAGTGAGTGAGTGAGTGAGTGAGTGAGTGAGAGAGAGCGTGGGAGGGATCATCAAATTCTCAGACACTGCCATCGCAGGCTTGCAGTTCTTCTTACTTTTGGCAGGAACTTTAGAGTTCCTTGTTGCAGGATGAACCGTTGCAAACATTCTTTTATCCCAACATCTATTAAGATCATGAAAGTACTGTATGTACTAGGTTAGTGTGTACTGTACTTATATTGTTCATTTATTTTGGGACTGTGTTTTTTTTAAATCACCCTTGATGTGAGTGTTACTTCTTTCTCGTATAATGTGTGTCGCTTGGTGTATATAGTACGTATATGATGCTGCTGATTATAAACTGCAGGACCAGCGGAGGGTCCACGATAAATTCCCCCTTTGGGGACAATAAAGCAGTGATCCCTCGCTATTTCGCAGTTTGTCTTCCGCGGCCTCAGTGCATCACGGGTTTTTAATATTAAATACTGTGGATATTTCGGTGCATCGCGGATTTTTGTGGTGTCACTTGAAACGCGAGGCTTTGTCTGCCTCTGTGACTTTACAGCACACTATTGGCCGGTAGAGGAGACAAGACCAATGGGAACATGTTGATCTGTATTATTGACGCTGATTGGCTTAGAGCTGTAAGAGCAGTTCTAACCACGCTTTATGTCAGCTTCCCGCAGTCCCGCGACGTATCAACTCTTCCACCTCCTTCGCGTCAGCAGAATCAGTAGCATCTCTGATTTGTGCTCTAATTTTATTAGCACGCGCAGATCCCCATATGCTGGCCAGCATGGTGAGAGTAGAGCGGAGTTGTGACACGTTTAGAGTAGTTTTTTTGTGATTTTATGAGTCTTAGTGAAGCCCTACAGACTGTTTCTAAAAGTCAGTTTAACTTTGAAACGTTTGAAGTGTTTAAAAATGCAATAAAATGTTTAAAAATATAAATATGAAAGTGCGGATACCATACAAATAATCATTCCATCGCGAGGGAACTTGGAACCATCCATCCATTTTCTATACCGCTTGTCCCCACGGTGGTCGCGGGCGATTTTGGGATGTGGGAGGAAACCAGAGTACCCGGGGACAAAACGCAAACTACACAATGGGATGGCTGGAGGTGGATTCGAACCGACACCCTCCTAACCGTGAGGCAGACGTGCTAACCAGTGCCCCACCGAGCCACCCGTCTTGGAACCAATTATCAGCAATAAACAGTGGGAATGGGAAGTAGTTGACCTCGAGTCGGTGAAGAGAATATTTTCAAGACCTCAATTGCACTGTCACGCCGTACCATGAATATGCAGAGTTAGCGATTAAAGAGGCAGGCTTTCCTATCGCTGAAGTCATTGTAGTGGTTAAAAAGCTACTTGGTTCCCGGGTCCCAAGGGTGGATGATATATGTCGATTTCCTCAGCCTGGCTGTTGTGGGCCTCTGCTCATTAACATGCCTCTGCAACATTGGACATTGGGGACAGTGCCTCTGGGTTGGCGTATTGGGTGGTTGTTAAGTATGAAGCAGCTGGGATGAAAATCACCACCTCCAAATTTGACACCAAGGTCTTCAGTTCGAAAATAGTCGACTGCTCTTTCCAGGATCAGATTCTGCCCCAAATGGGTGTTCACGTATCTAGGGGAGGATGGAGATTACAAGATTACATGCATCTGAAGGGTGTCCAGGCTCTCCCTTAAAGATAGGGTGAGAAGTGTCATCCGTGAGGGACTCAAATTCTAGCCACTGCTCCTCCACATTGAGATGAGGTGGGCTTGGGAATCTCGTTAGGATGCCTCCTGGACACTTCCCAGGTGAGGTGTTCTGGGCACATCCCACTGAGAGGAGGGCTAGGGGTGACCCAGAACATGCTGGTGAGACTATGTTTCCCAGCTTGCCTGGAAACCTCTTGGAATTCCCTTGAGGGAACTGGACAAAAGGGTTTGGGAAACGTAAGTCTGGGCTTCCCTGCTAAAGCTGCTCTCCCGCGAGCTGACCCTGATGGATGGATGGATGGATGGATGGATGGATGGATGGATGGATGGATGGATGGATGGATGGATGGATGGATGGATGGATGGATGGATGGATGGATGGATGGATGGATGGATGGATGGATGGATGGATGGATGTTTCAGTCCAGAGGTAGTTGAGCAACCGCAAAAGTAAATGGTTAAATTGCAGGTGTGTACTCTTCCCTTAATTCAAATTCATGTGCAAATGGTTTAGGATAGGTCTCAGATTGCAGTATGAAAATAATAGAACATGTGACTTCCCGTTCAATCGATGACAAGTTTTTTTACATTAACGACCAATTTCAATAGGAGCCTACCTGATACAAATCCAGCATCTGGTTCCCTCCTATGCCTTTAGTTGTCTTGACATTTTCCATGGCCAAGGTGAAGTAGATGCCTCTCGTGTCAGACAGGTAGAGGTTATAGGTGTCATTCTGGTTCCACTCTTGCACTGCTGCAAATACCTGCTTTTCATCTGTGCTGACAATGTGTAAATCCTGACAGGGAGCAGCGAGAGAAATTAAAAGGATTCATGACCAGACAGCGAGACGAGTGAGATTAGAGAAGGCTGACCCTGTGGGAGTGGTCATGAGATCAATGACATACTGTGAATATACTAGATGGTTAATGACAAATTGCACAGTGTACTGTACCTTTAGCTGTACAGCAGCTTGTGATACCATAATAAATCTAACTTTCAAAGAACACCAGTCTAAATACGCAATTCAGTGATCCCTCGCTACTTCGCGGTTCGTTTATCGCAGCTTCACTGCATCGTGGATTTTTTACAGCCAATACAAAAAAAGTTGTTATAAAAAAAGTTCTAAAAACGTATTTGCAGTGTTGTACTTTGTTATAAAAGAGGTTGTTTTAATAAAATACTTCTGAAAACATGGTACCGTATTGGCCTGAATATAAGATGATGTTTTTTGCATTGAAATAAGACTGAAAAAGTGGGGATCATCTTTACATTTGGGGTCTATGCATTATACCCTTTCACTTGTGCGCAGCAGTAAGTTAAAGGTTGCTGGTATCGACGGAGTATGTTGTTGTGATCGTGTGCGTCTTTGACACAAAGTGAGTATATACATTTCATTGTTACTACTGTCCACTGTTGTGTCCGATCACGGTTTGCTTCATGTGTGTGCTGGTTGATTGACAGCTCCGGCGCGCTCCTTTAAGTTTGCCTCGCATCGTACGAGCAGAATACACGCATGACTACAGCCGTTACGCAACGGCACGGCGACTAACGATCGCCAGCAAATGTATTTTATTGCCTCGATGACTTATGTTTGGTGTGTTGCCGAGAGTATTTCATTTATGGTTATTTAGTGTAACAGAACTGTTACTCGCAGTTAGTTATGTAATGTGTGTCGTCTACTAGTGTTGTGTGACATCAGAAGTTGAGCGTTGACTGACGTGCTGTATTTCTGTCTGTTGCTGAACCACGCACACACACACACCACACACAAACACACACATGAAAACACACACACACACACACACACACACACACACACACACACACACACACACACACACACACACACACTCTTCACATGCTTCATACAATAATCACACACACAAGAATCACATTCACACCCAAAGACTCACCCATGTACACTACACACACCTGCTCTCACATCCTTACGATCAAACGTGTGCCTAAACCCTTTTGCCAGTTTGCCTGTATGCCCCTATGAGCCACAGTGCCTGTTACTTTTTTGCCAATAATTTAGTAAAGCAATCAAAATTGAACCACGTCTTCCCTCCTGTGTTCTGACCGACACCCAGAGGCGAAAAGAACATAACCATCCGAGTCAACCCCCTATACAGTCCTCAGGCTCCCCAACAATAGCAATTTGCATTATTTTATTGTTTTTCCTTATTCAGATTCACATCTACATATGTTACACACACACCCACACATGTATAATATTAATATTTTCAATATTTATACAATATTTTCTGTATGTTATTTATTATTATTAATGTATTATTTAAATATTTGGAACTATTATTTAATGTTCTAATAATACTATATGCACTTCAATGGTTTCATATACATTTCATATACATATAAATACATCATATACATTGACACAAAAAAATTACAGATGAGAGGGTGACCCTACTTCGCGGATTTCACTTATCGCGGGGTGGTTTTGGAACCAATTTCCCGCGATAAACGAGGCATTCCTGTACTGTAGTTTGAAATAAGCATCGGCGGCAATGAGTAAATTTACATGTAGTCACCTATTTTACTTGTTCTTTTATCACAAACAAATTATTTAGGTTTCATTACCTGACATGTTTCGGCTATTACTTCCGCCTTCATCACAGTATCACCGGTGTGGTTGTCACCACACCAGTGGTTGTCACCACACCAGTGACACGCTGATGAAGTTTGTTTGTTTTGTTTGTTTTTGTTTATTTCGAACATTTAAAGAAAAACAAGAAAAGAAAGTAAAAAATACTGAAAATAATAACTCCATAGTACAATAGAAAAGAAAGAAAAGAAAAAAAGACATTGCGTTATATATTTTCACTTTATCATAAAATCTTATTTGTTCAAAAGGGAGTAGAAGGAAGCCTAGGCTTATCTAGCTCTACCCCTTGTAACCACATGTTTGCTTGATTCCGTCAAGATTTATCCATTTTCATATATGTTAAAGATATACATATACATACATACACATATACACGTACATATACATACATTATATATATATGTATATATGTATATATATATATATATATATATATATATATATATATATATATATATATATATATATATATATATATATACATACATATATACATGCATGTACACATACATACATACACACATACATATACACATACATACTACACACATATATACATATACACACACATATACACACACATACATACATACATATATATATTATACATACACACACTTATACATACATACACCTCCTTTAGATAAATACAAAAGCAGTTTAAACACCTCACAGCATGTTACGGTATCCCATCAGTATTTTGCCTTTATAAATTTTTTTAAACTGAGGTAAAGTACTACAATTCTTTAGTTCGTCACTGCTGGTGTTCCATAATTCCACACCTTTAGCTGTTATACAATGCAACTTTAAAATTGTTCTCACCAAATCTCTTTTAAACATAAGTGTTCCTCTTAAATAATAGGTACTTTCCCTCCACTCAAACAACCTCTAGATACTGTTTGGTAATTGATTATTTTTTATTTTTGTATTTTGTTTATTTTGAGTTGGATGGTTTTAAAATCGACTAGATCATTGTATTTCAGTGCATTCAGTTTTACAAAAAGAGGGCTAGATGGTTCTCTGTAATCAACATTATTTACAAGTCGTATTGCTTTTTTTTGTAGAATGTCGATTGGATCTGTGTTTGTTTTGTATGTGTTGCCCCACACCTCCACACAGTACATAATGTATGGGAGTATGAAGGAGCAGTACAAGGAATATAATGACGTTTGGTTTATAAGATCTTTTACTTTATACAATACTGCCAGTGATTTTGAGATCTTTGATTTGATATACATTATATGTGGTTTCCAACTTAATTTTTATCTATTAGCACTCCAAGAAATTTTACTTCATTCACTCTTTCTATTTCTATATTATTTATTGTAAGAATTTTGTCTGTGTTTGTCCAAATATAATATACCTTGTTTTACTTAAATTCAATGTAAGTTTATTTGTGTCAAACCAACTCTGTAATTTTTCCATTTCAATACCCACAGTATCCAGTAGTTGGTCCAGGTCATCCCCATTGCAGAGCAGATTCGTGTCATCTGCAAAAACTACGGCCTTGAGTAACCTGGAGACCTTGCACATATCATTAACATACAAAATAAATAACAAGGGGCCTAATATTGAGCCCTGAGGAACCCCACACTTTACCTGCTTTAGTTTTGATTTGAAGTCCATTAATTGCACATATTGATTCCTGTTTGATAAATAACCAAGTGAGTGGCATACCTTGTATGCCATATCTCTCAAGTTTTGGTAACAGTATTTCATAATTTACAGTATCAAAAGCTTTCTTAAGATCCAAGAAGACACCTACAGCATATCGTTTATTTTCAATAGCTGTTGTTATTTCAGCTACGAAATCTAACAAAGCCATTGTGGTGGTTCTATTTTTCCGAAATCCATACTGTCGGTCGCACAGATTATTTTGTTTTGTGATGAAATCATCAAGCCTTTTATAAAATATTTTTTCTAGTATTTTGGAGAATTGTGGGGGTAAAGATATTGGCCTGTAATTTGAGAATATGTGTTTGTCCCCAGCTTTATATATCGGAATAATTTTAGCTATTTTCATTTCACTCGGAAAAACACCATTTGTCAGGGATTGGTTGCAAATATGTGTTAGGGGTTTCACCACACTTTCAATAATATTTTTAACAAGTGACATATCTATCCCATTACAATCAGTTGACTTTTTACCTTTAAATCCTCTAACAATTTCTATTATTTCCGTCTCATCCGTTCCCCTTAGAACCATACTTTTGGCTATGGGTACATCCTTAATTAGGTCACTTGTACTCCCTTTTTTTGGTACTTCTTCCGCCAAAGTAGGCCCTATACCAACATAGTAATCATTAAACTCCTCTGCAATCATTGCAAGTTCATTTATAGTTATATTGTTACTGTTTACAAAGTAAGAAGGATATCCTGGCTTTCCAGTTCTGTTTTTAATAATTTCATTTAACACTTTCCATGTTATTATTGTATTACTCGTGTTTTCCTCCAGTTTTTTGCTATAGTAGTTCCTTTTACTGTTTCTCATTATTTTGATCAATTTGTTTTTATAGGTCTTATATTTTAATTCAGCTTCTTTTGTTCTTATCTTTAGGAAATCTTTGTATAACAAGCGTTTAAGATTCCTTTTGTCAGCCATGGTTTTTCCACTGAATTGTGTTTGAAGTCGGAAGTGATAGCTGAAACATGTCAGATAATGAAACCTAAATACAGTGGAGCCTCGGTTTTCGAACGTCCCGGTTCTCGAACAAATTGGTATTCGAACGAAAAATTCGAGATTTTTTTGCTTCGGATGTCGGACGAAATACGGCTGTTGAACCTCGCGAGATGAGCCGAGAGGACCCGCATGCCAACTGACTCCGTTCGTTATTACGTTCTCGTTACTCTGAGGATTGCATCAACTCTAATCATGCCTCCAAAGGAAGCAAGTGGGAGCAGTAAAGCCATCCTAAAACACAAAGACGCTCCTAAAGCAATGCGACAATGAGCGCCCGGCGCGCTGCAGTTGCGCGATCGGACCAAATTAAGCACCCTGCGACCACTCTGTCACAATAATGCGACCAGCGCGGTGCAGTTGCGCGGTCGGCGGCGCGCAACGGTTGCGCGTTCGGCGGTAGGCTGCAGTTGCACGATCGGACAAAATTAAGCTCCCTGCGCACTGATGTCCACTTAAATATTGGAAAGTACAGCAGGACTTTTAAAATATTTTCTAAATTTCAGTGACAGCTCTGTCACAATAATGGGACCAGCGCGGTGCAGTTGCGCGGTCAGCGACGCGCTACGGTTGCGCGTTCGGTGGTGCGCTGCAGTTGCGCAATTGGACAAAAATGCGCAAATGAAAAAATGCTTGAAAAGTTTTTTTTTGGCTTGGATTATTTTTTTCCCATTATTTGTAATAGGAAAATATGATTCGGAATTCGAACGATTCACTTCTCGATTTGTTTGTGATAAAAGAACCGGTAAAATAATTGACAATTGAAAACAAGATGAACAACTAACATTTGAAACCCAAATATTTACAGTATTTGTGTTTTTAAGCTCCATGTAAATGCATGCATAAAACCAAATATGCTTTTAATAATTGTTTTTTTAAATTCACAATACAACCCTCTTTTCTAGTTGCCACGTGCCGTGCCACCTGCCACCCAGCCGGTAATTTTCCGTCACAGCCACGCCCCTCCAGTCAACTCAGTTATCTGCACCTGCTCCCGACTTATTCACTCTCCTACTTAAACCTCACACGCCGACCAATCCTTATCAATACGTACCCATATGCCACCCATTTTGTACCTGTGCCTTGTGCCTTGCCTCTGTGCTTACGCTTGCCTCCAGTTGCCGACCCGATTTGTTTCTACTGACCGACTACGCCCTGTTGCCGCCAACCCCGACTAATTGCCCGACTCCGACCATGACCGAACGCCGCCATCCCTGACCCATCGCCCGTCCACGACCACATCGTCTTTGATCTCCACTTCCCTCCTCCCAGAGAGATCAATAAAGCAGTGTTTTTGCACTTGGTCGTCCTGTCTGTTTCTGATAGAACATACTGACCACCTCTACGACCAGTGCACACGAGGACGGGCTAGTCCACACGGAGGAGCGACGAGAGGGACACTCGGCAGAGGTCAAGAACCTCACTCAGATGCCCCGTTTGCAACCAGTGCAAGGCATCCAACTGGCCCTTGGCTGGCCTGCTCCAACCGGTAGCCGTTCTTCATCGTCCTTGGTCCCACCTGGCGATCGACTTCGCCACTGGTCTCCCTCCGTCCGAGGGGCACACGGTGATCCTAACCATTGTCAATTGATTTAGCAAGATGTCTTGCCTCATCCTGTTGTCCAAGCTGCCCACGGCAAGACAGATGACCCAGATCCTGTTGCGGGAGGTATTTTGGTACCATGGCCCACAGTTTGCCTCGACCTCCTGGGCGGAGTTCTGACGCTTTCTTGGGGCCACGGCCAGCCTCACCTCTGGGTTCCATCCCACTCTAACAGACAGGCAGAGTGCCTCAACCAAGAGCTGGATAAGGCCGTCTGCTGCATGTCATCCAGCAATCGGTACAGGTGGGTCCAGTAACTGCCGTGGTTCACAACACGCTCCCGATCTCTGCCACAGGCCTGTCCCCGTTCCAGTGCATGTTCGGCTACCAGCGGCCACTGTTCGACCATCAGGAGCGGACCACCGCCTGCTCATCGGTCCTGGTGTGCGTTCATCGCTGCCATCAGGCTCAGGCTTGGCCCAACTTCTTCGGACCGTCGCCAGCTACGCTTGCCAGGCCAATAAGCACCGGACGCCGGCCCCAACATACTGGGTGGGTCAGCGCGTGTGGCACTCTGCTCGGTACATTCCATTCCGGATGGAGTCCCTCAAATTGCTTCATGGGACCGTTCCCCGTCTGCTCGGGGATCAGCCCCTCCGCCAGCCGAGCTCCATGAGAGTCCACCCCACATTCCACGGGTGAGACCCGTCCACGATAGCCCGCTGGTTCCTGCGTCCGCTCCTCCACCTCTCAGGCTCATTAATGGGGACCCAGCATACACGGTACACTCACTGCTCTTGTCCCAGCTGCATGGCCGGGGGATCCAATGCATGGTCGACTGGGAGGGCTACAATGACTCCCACTGCTCCTGGGTCCCGGCCCGCTGGATCCTTGACCAGGCCCTCATCAAAGAGTTCCACAGCCAGCATCCGGACCATCACACTCGCGGGTGAGGGCATCTGAGGGGGTCCGCAACACCCGGTCGCACATCTTGCGCCTTGTCTTCTGCCTCGTCCTCTGTTCCAGATGCACCGGCGGCACCACCGCTGCCTCCAGTTTCGGCTCCTGACGTTAGGGATTCGGACGGGGAAGTATTCATTGATCCGCGTGAGAGTATTGCTCCGCTCTTTATCCTTTACACAGTAATGCAGTGTTTTTGATGCTATGCTGCTTGAGGCAGGAAATCGGCAATCGGTGTTGGTTTTTTGGCCTTGCTGTTTCTCTGCATAAATGTTCCCAGTTTCTCTGGAACCTTTGATGAGATTATGGGTTGTAGATGATAACATTCCTAAATTCCTTGCAATTGTATGTTGAAAAACTGTGAACTGTTTGAGTATTTGCCAACGTAGCCGTCCACAAAAGTGGACCTTGCCTCATCCTTGCTTGTAAACAACTGGGCCTTTCAGGTAATGTTCTAAACAGGTAATTTTTTTAAACATTTCTCAACTTTTTCAGTCTTCTGTTACCCCGTCCCAGTTTTCTTGAATGCCTCGGAGGTATAAAGTTCAAAATGAGAGAATACTTAAAAAAAGTTTGGACATTTAATGTATTTGTATTGTATTCAACTAAAAATAGGAGGGACAGAATTTACATTGTATGTTCACATTCATTTTTTACAATGTCTTTGTAACTGTGGTTTATCTGCCACCATCTAATGGTGATATATCTGAAGCACACTTGTTTCTCATCCATCCGTCCATCCATCCATCCATCCATCCATCCATCCATCCATCCATCCATCCATCCATCCATCCATCCATCCATCCATCCATCCATCCATCCATCCATCCATCCATCTATCCATCCATCCATCCATCCATCCATCCATCCAATTTCTATACCGCTTGTCCACAAGGGGGTCGCTGGCACGCTGGACCCTATCCCAGCAGTCATGTGGGAGGAAACCGGAGTGCACCACCGTGCCGCCACTTGTTTCTCACATATTGATATTAGTTTAAACAGGCTGTTTGTCTTTTGTTGTGACTTAGATGGCGTTCAGCTCACTTTTTATGAGATTTCATGCAGAAATCAAGAAAATTCCATTGAGTTCTCATACGTTTTTCAAGTAACCCCGTGTATCCATGATTGCTCAAAACTGGAAAAACAAAATATGTTCCAACCTACCTTTGGTAAGGAATATTTTGGAAGTTTTATTTGGATGAACAGGTCTCTCTTGTAGGAAACAAAATAAGTAGCTCTTCCTGGCGTAGGCACCTATAAAATCAATTACACACACGAATTAAACTAGGCATCATGAGGCATAATTTTTGCACCCAAGCTACAAGCAGAGAAGAAGCAGGAAGCGGAACAGTAAAAGTACAACTATATATACATACAGGGTCCGGCAAAATGATCTTACACATTTGTAGGTTTAATAAAATGCACTGGAGAGCCTTGTCATTAACCAGATCTGCTGCTGCTGTTTGCGTTCTTTTTTCTCAACTTTGACTAGTGTCTGCCTTTTAAATGAGGTATGACAAAATCTTTTTTTAGTTATTTTTTTATGTATGTATGTAGGTATGTATATATATATATATATATATATATATATATATATATATATATTGTTAGGGTTTTTCAGATTATCCTTATCGTATGATTATGTTGGAATGCAACCGGTAATAAATAACCTACCTTGTCCCATCCTCCACAAGGTCGTAAAACATCCCCTGATATGTTTTGACCAGAGCACAAGGGCTTCCTATTCAACCTACTCTTACCCCCACTCTGTTTCTCTTAATAAATATGCCTTTGCAGGAGGGAGAGTTTTTAGACTTCATTCCTTCAACGAGTGAACTCTCCACCTGCAGGTGTCTAAAAGAACTTACTTGTCTCCCGTGTGGTTCTTGCAAAATAAGTTGGAGTGAGCAAATCTCTACCATCTTGGTGCCGAAACCCGGGACCCCTCATACCTGCTATCTGTCTGACGAAGAAGCGTCCATTTGGAGGACCTGGAAAAGAAAGTCCTGGGAAGAGAATTCTTCGCTGGGCCAGCATCTTAGGTCTGACTTCGTCTGACAGAGGTGGATTGACGGGACCCGGCAGTGCAACGAACCAGGGGACAAGTAAGTTAAAGGCCTGAAGTTGTGTGATTGTGTTGTTGTTTGTGAAACGCGTAAAAAAACACAGGTGCACGAGAGATACGGCTTTGGTTTGTCCGAGCTATGAGATACGGCTTTGGTTTGTCCGAGCTATGAGATACGGCTTTGGTTTATCCGAGCTATGAGATACGGCTTTGGTTTGTCCGAGCTATGAGATACGGCTTTGGTTTGTCCGAGCTATGAGATACGGCTTTGGTTTATCCGAGCTATGAGATACGGCTTTGGTTTGTCCGAGCTATGAGATACGGCTTTGGTTTGTCCGAGCTATGAGATACGGCTTTGGTTTATCCGAGCTATGAGATACGGCTTTGGTTTGTCCGAGCTATGAGATACGGCTTTGGTTTGTCCGAGCTATGAGATACGGCTTTGGTTTGTCCGAGCTATGAGGCCTAAAAAAGCGCTGGAGTTTGTGTGATTGAGTGTGTGACTGGTAGGATAAATTGACTAAAAAGCAGTTCTAGCGTTTATCCACAGCAATAAAACAGGCTAGTAATCTGTTGAAAGGTCAATTTAAACCTGCATTGAGGATCCTCAAAGAAAAAAAAATTGAAAAAAAATTGTAAAACCTTAAACTACTAAAATTAAGATGGGAAATAAGAACGGTAAATCTCTTGCTCTGCTCTTCTTTGAAATGAGAAGTTCATGGCAAGTAGATTTCTTAATTGTATGCAATACATGCTGAAGTGGAAGAAAATGTATGGAGTACAAGGAAATTTGAAATGTGGAAGAAGTGGTAGAAGTGCTAGAGTGTGGTTGAAATCTTCACAAAGAGATGAGAACGAATTCAAGAGACAAAAGCTAGAAAGATGAAAACTGATGAGGTCATAAGTGTTTGTCAGACCAGGACACAATAAGGCCCCTGTGAGCAGGTGCAAGGCCACAGCTCAAGCCGCGGCTCAAGCGAGGGGCGAGAGGAGTTTAATAATAATAATAATAATAATAATAATAATAATAATAATAATAATAATAATAATAATAATATTTTACAGGTGGCAAATTACAAATGACTAGAGATCTAATTGTGTTACACTAAAGTTAAAATATGCAAATCAAGTGGTAAAGAAATGCAGCTTGCTTCTAGAAGATAGATAAATAAAATTAGAATGTGCTGTCCTCGTGTGCATGGGAGGGACCAGCTCATGATCGACCACAGGAAATGGGAAGCCTGTGACGAATCATTGTTGCTGAGACCTACCTTCCGCACGCGAGAGCTGTGCATGTGTGTGCGTATGTGTTAAGTTGATGAAGATTGGCTAAACTTTTAGTATAAAGAAATTTGCTAGACTGTTGTCTATTCAATTTACACCGCCGAATAGAAACAATTTTGACAGATAAAAATGAAAGACAAAAGAGAGAAATCTGTTTGCGAGCAGAAACTAATCCACACTAGTGCATGTTAGTGTCAAGCCCTCATGAGAAATTCGGAGTAAACAAAACAACAGAACATGCTTTCAGGAATTGGGATAAGCTAAATTGTGAATTTAAGATTTTGCAATGCTACATTTAATAGATTATGCAAAATTCTAAATGCAAGCTAAATCTGAGAGTTTGAGTTCTTCAAATTTAAACACAAAGAAAAAAATTCAGATTAATTTGCCAGTTGTTTGTTTTAGTTAAGTTTTTTGATTGGTGGATTGTTCTACCAGGAAACTTGAGTTGAAAATGATATATGAATGCTGTGTGGTGAGCTTGGATGAAATGGGACCAATGTGATAAGAAGACTCCTTTTTGGAGACTGTGTGAGATGCATATGATAAGCATTGATGAATGATTGCCCGAATGAAAGGTTGAATGGTTGAAGTCGTTGGCGACTACTATAGAAAATTAGTAGAGCGACTTTGATGAAAGAGTGATTTTGAGCAGGTTGAATGCTAAAAAGAAAAACGTAGCTTTTGGATTGACAGTTAACTAGAGAAAAAACTGGAGAACCAGTAACACATGTAGAAGATGTGTGAACTGAGAAATTAAGAAGCGTTTTGGAAAGAAAGTCAAATTAAAAGATGATGAAATCATATGTAGTAATACAACACTTTACTACATATGGATTCTCTAAATCATACAATTGAGTAAAATAAAACATACATTTTGATTTGTATTCAAATTTCTAAGATTCTTGTGATAAACAATGAGAAAACGATTGAAAAGTAACTAAAGAAACTACAAGAAAGTGAAAATGTCTAATCATTTGCTAGCTGAGTTACTCCCCATTCGGGGAGGGCATCCATTTACTTGCTAGTTGTCAAAACAGTCCAATTGCCACGAAAAGTAGCTATGTGCACGTGTGCAGTACACACACACACGAGACTGATAAGGTGTCAAGAGGTAACAAGCTTGCAGACAGAATCACAAAGCTGCAGCGCAAAAGACACTTCAAATTTTATACACACAAGAAGCAGATTAGTTCACTGAAACATTTTTAAAGATGTGCAGCGACAAAGTCCATAGAGTGAAATTCAATTATGGACGAAAAGAGGGGCAAGATTAGAGAATGGCATCTATAAATGACCTACCCCACCAAAGAACCTATGCTAATGGTGAGCAATATTGAGCCATGGTGCGTGTCACATGGCTCAAGAGGAAGAATAGTGGGGCCGGTCAGTCAGCTTTATACAACATATGGATTTGATTCATATTCAAAACATTTTCAAAACAAAACCTTTTTTGTTTTTTTGTAGAGCTTGTTTCAACAAAAACAAAAACACTGAATGCCTCCAATTTAAAAGATCAATTTGACCTTTGCAGGATGATCTGCTGTGTCGGATCTGGACTGCCATGAAAGTATGATGTTTATATGTGTACTTTGTCAACAACCTCTGTAGATGTTAAAGAATGGGATGAATATCTAGAATGAATATGGATAATTTGTTTCAGGTAACTAACTATGAGTAACTGAAAAAAGAAACAATTGATTGCTTATGGCAAAACAAGCTGCAAAGAGAAAAAAAAAATGAATATGTCATATGTATGGATTTGCGACCGATTATTTATGTTGTACCGTTGCCATTGACCAAATATTGTGTGAAATCTGTCACGTCTACTGGATTGTGAAGTGTGTGACAGAGCAGTCTATATAATATCCATTGAGAGAAAAAAGAAAAAAAAAGAAGCCATTGCTTTCAGAGAATGTAGTCAAGTGAAATTGTATATACATCAACATGCCAAGATCTGGGGAAAAAGCTGGTAAAAAACTAAATATCTTTAAATTTGAGAGGTGACGATGATTTGACCGAAATTGATGCAATTGGAGTCCCTAGAGGAGTTCCTGATTAATAAGAATTAAATGACCAAATTGCAGCGGGATGGGAGTCCTCCATTTGCTGCTGGTGAACGATGAACAAGAACGTAGACAGGATAAATTACATCCATTACAACATGCAGAAATTGGGCAAACGGACACAAGCGGGGCTCGAGGCAGTGCATGAACAGCTAGCCACACCTTCCCTAATTTCGATCCAGAACCACAATGCTCATGATATGTTGTTGTCTGAGAAAGGAGGCGTCTGCGCAATGTTTGGAGAACAATGCTGCGCCTTCATCCCCAACAACACCACCCCTGATGGGAGCCTGACGGATTGCAGGCCTGCGATCCCTCAAAACGAGGATGAAAGAGCACTACAAGTGGATGAATGCTTTTGGGAAGTATAACGCCATTGTGTCCTCAATTTTACCATCAGTTGCAGTATTGCTGCTATGCTCACCTTGTATGGATGTTGCATACCGTGTCTTTGTGCTCTGTTTAATTGTCTCGCCACTACAGTAATATCGCCCATGGAGGACGAGATTGCTCAGATATACCTAATGTCTGAGCGGCAACATGATGATGTTGATGGCAAAATTCCTGCATCTGTGTTACCAGACTTTTCCCAGATCCACGGGATTCTGAATGATGACATCACAACATTTATCCTTTGGTGTAAACATATTTGTCCTCATGAATGTGATCCCACGACTGAGAGTCGAGAAAAGGGGTTGTTTACGGTGATGTTTGAATTTGAGCAAATATGTGATAAACAGTGGGGAAATGTCAGGATAATTAGTTTTGTAGAAGCGCTGGCCGGCCTGAACCGGAGGTCTCATACCTTCGCTCAAGGCCAACACATCTGCCAGGTTTTAGGGAGTTCTTATACTCCCTTCCTTGTCTTATCTGTGAGAGGCCCTCACTATTTATGAACAGAACACTTTTGTTCTTTGTCTAGCTAAAGAGAAGTTCTTTATCTATTATACCTTGCAGTTTCGATTTATGAATTGTTGTTGACCGGGACAGTTTTTAAGTTATCCCATATTTACTCAATGTTTAGTTAAGTAGACTTCATGCAAGTTATCTCACATCTACTTAACGTTTGTTGGGGTGTATGCACGAGAGGTATCTGATGATTTACTCATCATTATTATTGTGTGAAACGTAGCAAGAAAGTCTAGAGAGTCCACAGCATCCAGGAGTTGGATATCAACACCGTGCTGTCACAGTCAAAGATGCCGACCCTTACCGCCCTGGACTTGCAGACAGTGCCTGTGATCAGCTATTCTGGGAAAATCTCAATGTGACTGTTAGAGGATGAACAATACCGCAAGTGGCCTACACAGAGAGACCAGCTAGAGAGGAGACTGAATGAGAGCTTTGGACATCGCCGCTGTGTGCCAGGATGAGAGAGCCGTTTTCAAGGTGTAAGGGCTCTACTACCAACATGGCTGCACCATCGGACGGGACCTACTTCGTCCAGAAGTTCGGAAGCACTGCCTCACCTGCATCCTATGAGTGCACGTGCCTGTTCAGAACGGATCATGGTTTTATGGTCACAAGAGTTGTCCGATGCTGCCTGCCAACTGGACACGAGTGTGTGCGCCAGTGTGTGTGACAGACCACACCTACAGACTAGAACATCATCAGCTGACGAAAACACGAGCACATATACAACTTCTTAGAGATGACGGATGTGATGACGATAATGAAACATGGATTGCCTAGATGCTGTTCTGTTGAGCATGGTTTACAAAAACTTGATGATTTGACCATCGAAAATGCTTCGCAAGTGATGGATACAATGATGTACTGTTTCTGTGTTTTTGTTCTGGTCGTCTTAGGCAAAGGGACCGTGTAAGAATTTTCCTGCTAATAACATCTGGCCGGCAGGTTTTTCGCTTACACAATAAGTTTGATCTGGGGGTATTAAGGTAATGCCTCATCTTCACTGGAAAGTGTTGCTATCATTGTTTGTTGTTTTTTATTTTTAGTATTCTTCTTTCTTCATTATACATGCATATATGTTTTTTACTTGTCTTTGTTGTTTGGGGTGGCATAATCATATGATAAAACAGGAGGGAGATGTTAGGGTTTTTCAGATTATCCTTATCGTATGATTATGTTGGAATGCAACCGGTAATAAATAACCTACCTTGTCCCATCCTCCACAACGTCGTAAAACATCCCCTGATATGTTTTGACTAGAGCACAAGGGCTTCCTATTCAACCTACTCTTACCCCCACTCTGTTTCTCTTAATAAATATGCCTTTGCAGGAGGGAGAGTTTTTAGACTTCATTCCTTCAACGAGTGAACTCTCCACCTGCAGGAGTCTAAAAGAACTTGCTTGTCTACCGTGTGGTTCTTGCAAAATAAGTTAAAAAATAAGTATATATACATACACACATACATACATACATACAAACAAACATACATATATACATACATACACAGACACACGCACGCACGCACACACATACACACACACACTAAGTCCGGCAAAATGATCTATTTTTTGTTTTTTTTGTTTCGTTTCATTTCATTTTCGTTTCGTTTTCGAATAATGTTATTTTGTTTCGTTTTTTTTTTGTTTCGTTTCATTTCATTTTCGTTTCGTTTTCGAATAATGTTATTTTGTTTCGTTTCAATTGCTAACATGAATTGGACGGATGAGCATCGCGCTTTCATCGTGGAAACGTTTATGAAGAACAAATCTGTAACTGCAACACAACGAGGGTTCTGTTTGCGCTTCAGAGTTGGTAGACATGATCCCGTGCCTGCTCGAAACACAATCTTGTAATGGGTTAGTAACTTCAGAGCCAGTGATTCAGCATTGAAACGAAAATCATCCGGCCGACCTCGCACCGCCAGAAAATTATAAAATTATATTTGTGTAAATAGGTCAAAACTAGTGGAGGGCAGGTGGATCAAAACAAATACAATAAATCAAAATAAAGATATCAACAATATCAAGTTAGTATCTCAATTAGAACGCGACTTGCGTAATGAGATTAGTTAGTTTTGGTCTTGTATGCATTGCTGGTGACAGCAGGGCTGCCGGACTTGGTGCTTTTTTGAATCAGCGCCAAGCAGGCACCATTAGCTCTCACCCTCCTACCTTCCCTCTTTCTTTTCCTCTTGCATTCTGTCCATCACAGCAGAGCATACAAGCAAGCAAACAAGCTGCTCCACAGAATAAGAAGCAGCTTGCTGGAGCCGCTCACAAAAACCTGTAACCAAAAGGTTTGCTCTGCACAGAGTGGCTTCTTTTTTTAACTAAAGGTTTTGGAGATTGCTAGATTGTTTAGACTTAATTTATCATACTTTCGCCAGTTGTTTATTTTGAGTTGGATCCCCTGAACACAAAGAGTACATGAATATGTGTCATATTGTAGTAGGTGTTGTAATTGTTGTAAGCACATGAAGAAGAATATCCATCCTTTATCTGAACCCCTTTTCCTCACAAGGGTCGTGAGCAAACTGGAACCAGGCGGGGGACACCCTGAACTGGTTGCAGGGCACACATAGACAAACCGATTCACACTTGCACTCACATGTAAGGGCTATTTGGAATGGCCGACAATGCATGTTGGTGAGGAAACCGGAGTAACCAGAGGAAAACCACACAAACACAGGGAGAACATACAAACTCCACAGAGAAAGGCCAGAATCGAAGCCACCACCTCTGCACTGTGAGGCGGACGTGCTAACAGCTAACTGCACATGTTGAAATTCATAAAATGTGTTGCACAACTGCAGTCTAACCCTAGAGGTACATGAATAATAGTTTTTCATTGGGCTGACCAGGGCTTCTATTGTGAGGGTCTCTGACCTGTCTTGTTGGCAAATTAGGTGATTTTTAGCTAATTTAAAGCTGTTATAATAGTGCACCAACCGTTGGCACCTTAAATACAAAAAATTGACTGGAACTGCGCCACCTTAAAATTCAAAGCGGGAGCCTCAGTGAATCAGCAGAGGTGAGTTTAAACTAAATCTCTTATCGTTGGACCACAATTGAACAGTGTAAAGTGGTGCAATATACTGTAGTGGTTTAAATAACAGGCAATAAGAATCTTGAATGACATTTAAAAGTAAAAAGTACAAAAAATATATGTATATATATATATATGAAAAAGAGGAAAGGTATTTTTTTCTAGTATAGGATTTCCTGGACAGAACCTGGAAAACAAAAATTATTTGTTTTTTCGGTGACCACTTTGTGCATTTCTTTTAGGAAAATAAATCTGACAAATACAAAAACAATACTACTACTACTTGTCAGGGTCCGGGAGTTTTCTTTTCTGTCCACAAGTGGCATCCGTGAGCAGGGTGGCTGAGGATCCACAGGTGCTGCTGATCAGGCTTCTTAAGGGAAGACTCTTAAGGAGCTTGCTGTCAGCAACTCGTCACCTGAGTGTTAGACGATGTTGGTCACCTCTACGGCTGTTGACACCACGTTCCCACCCTGCTCATCTACGCCATGACTCCTGGTTTTCTGGTCGGCCCGTTCGCCCACCACCGCGTTACCATCGAACCATCTGACAGATTGATTTTGTCTTCCAGCTCCTGGACCCCACTCGCAGATCTCCGCTAAGATCCACTCCTCTCTGGCGTCACTCCTCTCTTGGACCCCGGCTCAACTACCAGCAGTATCTCAATAAATCCGTAACGATCACTTTGGTCTCTCTGAGTTCGTTCTGCATGTGGGTCAAAGCAATCGCCCGCACCATGACACTACTACTACTCCTACTACTACTACTACTAGTAGTAATAATAATAATAATACTGGAAATCTCACCAAAACACTTACAGGTCATGAAAATGATTGACAATCGGCAATTTATTTAATTATATCAAACTGATTTAAATGTGTGCTTTGCCCTTATAAACACTTGCTTTTCTTGACTTTCCTAAAATACCTGTGATGTATACCGGTAATACCAATTGATGACTGAAACGCGGTTAAAATCAAGGTGAACTAGAAAATGCAATTCCTGTAGAAATTGCGTGTGAAGGCGAAGAACCTGTCTAAAGTTGGAACGGGTTGAATCGGTTGAAAAATGTAGAAATTAGAAGGGCAAAACTAAATTTTGGAAAATTTGGCGTGAATTTCAAAATTGAAAAAGTGGAATTTTTGGTAAGTGTGAAGTTGTTGAATAGGTAGGCCAGGGGTGTCAAACATTTTTTTTTTGCGGGCCGCATTGTAGTCATAGCTTCTTTCGGAGGGCCATTATGACTGTCAACCCAAATAAATGTATCAGCACCTCATATTACATACAGTCAGTGACGTGCGGTGAGGGTTGGGGTTGTTGTGGCACTGACTCAGTCAGATTTACAAACGTACTGTATGAGGCTAAGGCACTGACTCACAAGTCAGCTTTACAAGCATACATGGTTGTTATCCCATTCTTGATTAAATTTAATAACATTTTAAACACACCACTGTACATTTAAACACACCACAGCAGTATTCTTACCTTTACTTGTAAATGAAGTCTTTTTTAGAGTACCAATCCTTTTGAAACGAACGTGTTGTAGTTCGTCCCGGGAGGCCCGTAGTTTGAATTAATCCTCGCAATCCTCGGTCTTCCCTTACTTATGATTTCTTGCTTTGACTGAAAGTCAAGTTTTAAAAAAATTCTTATCTTCGAGATTATATCCTCCATTTTCAGGGAAAATAAAGCCAAATAGCAACGCGTTAGCGTCGAATGTTGTTGGTTGTTTGTCTTTTCTTTTTTTTCTTCTTAATTTACTCGTGCCGTGAACTATTAGCCGCAGGCTCAATATCGCCCCATCTTTGAGGCAAAAGTACTGGCTGCCTCAAGGCCCGTATTTTCCCGCTGACTGCAAGCACGCACCGTTTGCACGCGCTCAGTACAGTGTGTGAGTGGTGCACACTCTCACACACACACCCTGAGAGGCACTACCTGTCACTGCCTCAGCCTCCATGATTCTCGTATCCCGTTGTTATTTGAACAAGAAATACAGCTATTTTGACTATGAAAATGATCCAAATGTATAGGGAAAAACACCAAAATTGCATTAAAAGCATAGACCACAGGACAGATATTATGTTATGTTTTATTTTATTATTCATTTTTTAACAACTTATGGTGACAACTGAGGAAACCATGTTGAACCCTTTACCGCCCCTGGTGGCAAGGTGAGGCACTGCCTCACCTGCCTCCTATGAGTGCACATGCCTGCATACAGTAAAAGCTACAAAGCAAACTGATAAATAACTTGTTTTCAAATCATACGAGTAAATATTGGTCAAATATTTTAAAAATATATACTCTGAACGCATTTACAAATGATCTGATAGCTCAAGATTGGAGGAACGTTTATGAAAAAGAGGATGTTGATGCAGCCTATAATTTATTTCTAAATACTTTTTTGACTGTATATCATAAAAACTGTCCAATTCAGCGACCAAAGAAAACTTCAAAACGACCAGATAAACCGTGGTTCACTGGGGGTCTGTTGAATGCCTGCAAAAAAAAGAATGAATTATATAAAGACTTTATTAAACACAGAACTGAGGAGAAAGAAACTAAATATAAAGGATATAAAAATAAACTAACAGAAATTCTTAGAAAATGTAAGAAAGATTATTATAGTAAACTGTTGGAAACAAATAAAAATATAAAGAGCACATGAAATGTTGTAACTCAATTATAAGAAGAAAAAAAACAAGTGCCAAATTCACAAATGAATTCTTTGAAAATGGTAAAATAATTAAAAATTGTGACGAAGTGGTGACAGGATTCAACAAATTATTTGTGAATGTAGGGCCTAAACTGGCAGATGAGATAATCCCTCCACAAAGGGGAGGTGTATCACAATTTTTTGGGGATAGAAACCCGGCTACCATCTTTCTGAGAAATACAGATAAAACTGAAATAATTGATATAGTTAAACAATTTAAGAACAAAACATCAAGGGACTGTGAGGATATTTACCTATATCTAATTAAATATGTAATAGTAGCTATAGCAGATCCCATAGCACATATCTGCAACCTCTCGCTGAAACTGGGCTCCTTTCCCACAAAAATGAAAATAGCCAAAGTTGTTCCCATCTATAAGGCCAGTGAGAAGAATCTTTATACCAACTACAGGCCAGTCTCATTGCTTCCCTAATTTTCTGTCACGGTCGGGTGGAGCATGGAGCAGGACGACCAGGTGCAGCTTGGACCAGGGTTTATTGGTGAACTCAAAAAAAGGCAAACTGACACGACGTAACCACAATAACATGGATGACTGACCGGGACGTGAAACCAGACGACATCAGAACATGGCGACAGCAAGACTGGACGACAACAGGAACCAAAAAACCTCATGACAGGAACACTCAACGTAAATCCAACACCGAACAACCACAACCAATGATCCGACCGGGAGTGAGGGGCAGACAGGACTTATATACACGACAGGTAACGAGAGGCAGGTGGGAATAATCACACTGATCATGGGCACACAGGAGGGGAGGGGCGAGCACACAGACAGAAACCAAGACAACAGACACAGTGGAGCAGTTGGGGACGAGACGTGACATTTTCCAAAATATTGGAGAAGGTATTTGCTGTTAGATTGGACAGTTTTATTGATAAGTGTGATATATTAACTGATAGTCAATATGGTTTTAGGTGAAAGCGATCTACATCTTTAGCTTTAATTGACCTTGTGGAAGAACTGTCAACAAGCATTGACGACAAGAAGTTTGCCGTAGGAGTTTTTATTGACCTTGAAAAGGCCTTTGATACAATTAATCATGACATTTTGCTTCATAAATTGTAAAGGTATGGGATTAGGGGAATAGGGTTCAGTTGGATAAAAAGCTACTTAGAACATAGGCAACAGTTTGTGCAGATGGGAGAGAAAAAGTCAATGCTTTTAAATATAACCTGCGGTGTTCCACAAGGATCAATATTGGGACCAAAACTATTCATATTATATATTAATGATATAATTAACACCTCTAAGATTTTAAAATTTGTCATATTTGCTGATGACACAAATATCTTTTGTGAAGGAGAGAACCTACAACAACTAATGAAGACTGTTTCTGATGAGCTTGCCAAGCTAAAACTGTGGTTTGACTTAAATAAATTATCTCTTAAATTAAAGAAAACCAATTTTATGATCTTTGGAAAACGAAAAATCCCAGAAGACATAACTATTGAAGTATTGTGTAATAACACCAGATTAGATAGAGTTTATGAAAACTCCTTTCTGGGAATAATAATTGACCACAGTGTCAGCTGGAAACTGCTAGTCAAACACATCTGTTCAAAATTGGCAAAGACCGTGGGTATACTTTGTAAAGTCAGACGCTTACTGAACCAGAAAACAATGTACACTTTATACTGCTCGCTGCTTCTTCTTTACATGTCCTATGGTGTTGAGGTATGGGGCAATACCTACAAAACCACCCTAAAGACGGTATGCAGAATGCAGAAAAAGGCAATTAGAATTATCAACAATGTTGGCTACTGTGAGCATACAAATAATTTATTTATTAAATTACGAACATTAACATTTATAGATTTGGTAGATTTCAAGACCGCACAAATTATGTATAAAGCTAAAAAAAATACTCCCTAATAATATAAAAAAATGGTTCATAGAAACAGTCTAAGAAGGAGAGGGAATCCTTTACAACCTAAGGTGCGCACCACCCTCAAAAGCATGTGCATATCTGTCAATGGGGTAAAGCTATGGAATAAGTTACCTGTAATGATCAAAGAAAGTAAACACATTGCCCAATCCAAAGAACACTTTAAAAATCTTACACTAGAAAATTATAGGAATTGAAATCTTCTGCCTGTCTGTTTTCAACTATATACCGTAATTTCCGGACTATAAGTCGCTTTTTTTTCATAGTTTGGGTGGGGGGGGGGGCGACTTATACTCAGGAGCGACTTATATATGTTTTTTTTCACAAATTTTTACTTGATCATTAAGACATCACTTACTTACAAGTATAGTTGACCACTTCCCATGTTATTTTTAGTATAGTTGATCACTTCACTTGCTTTTATATCTTTATCTTGAACATATTCAAAATATAAAAAATAGAGAAAACATCAAATAAAGCAATTAACACTTTAAAGCACCATATCCAAGTCCACTGTCTGCTGTATGTACACTTGGTCCATTTTTGCTCCTCTTATATTTATTATTATTATTTATTATTATTTGTTTATTTATCATTTATTCAACACTCTTATTTATTCATTGTTTGTGCCTTCTTGTTTTTTTTTGTGTTGCTTGTATGCATATGTGTACTATCTCACCGAGGGATAGTGGGAACGTAATTTCAATCTCTTTGTGTGTCTTGGTATATGAAAAAAATCGACAATAAAGCAGACTTTGACTTTGATAAAACAACCAAATAAACAAAACAAAAAACTACATCTGAAAATTTTTTTTTATTCAGACGAAACTGGATGAGGGCGCTCTAAATTTCACCGTTGGCCGTGACTCATCAACTGGATGGGCTTAAGAAAAATGGCACCAAAAAGAAACTTATATTTTGCAGGTTACAAACTTCAAGTTGTAAAATATGCAGCTGAAAACAGTAATCGAGCAGCAGAAAGAAAGTTTGGAGAGCCGTGATGTACCAAGGGATTACTATTTCAAGTGACGTCAGTGGCACGGCGCGGCGCGGCGGTTGTTTACATAAAGGACAAAAGTACCCACGTAAGGACTACTGGCATCATTAGTGGTGATCATTTCTAAGTGACACAGAGGACAAAGAGTTTGAAGGAATTAAGGATTTGGAGTGACATAGAAGGTTTGAAAAACTATTATGGCTTTTACGCACGCCCGGTCCTACTCTACTGAGTCGGGGGCCGGCGCTCGGCCGAGTGGCTGTCCACGAACGGTGCATGGGTGTTAGAAAAATTTTATATATATGTTATCATGCGTTCTCTAATGAGTACTTATTCATAATGTTACTGCTCCGTATGCTTGCTGCTTTGCCTTGCTTATTCTTATCTTGTGCAACAGAACAGAAGGATTATGGCTGGGTCAGGGGCGAGATGACGGTTGTGTCAAACAAGATACTGCTGACATCTCAGCAGAAAAATGACGTCCACCAGAACAGATCGTGAAAACAACACGTCAAACGATGCGTCATGAACCTTCTGATCTTCCTTAAAGGACGTCACTTTCTCTTTTTATCTCTCGGTATCCAAGAAAGTTATTGATTGCTTAAACTGTTTTGCTGATATAGCCATATCTGCACGCAACACTTTGTGCATTACTTTTGTTTCTTTTCTTACGAGACGAAGCCCACGCTTCTCCCCACCCTTAGGGGCTAATCGTCTCACACTGTGGGTAGGGTGTTCCAAATAAAAAGAGCGAGAGTGTAAACAGATATTTAGTGTAGTCAGATTGTAGAAAGCAATCTGTATCGCACTCCTCGCGAGAAAAATCAATATTCTGCCTCACTTGTTTTTGTCTGCCGATCCTTTTCTTTTATTCAGATATTCAGTTAGTACTTTGAACCTGACAGAAATTGGGGACTCGTCCGGGATTCTCAACAGACCTATTTCGGGGGTCCAGCTAACTTTTCAACGCAGGACAAGTCCTTGGCCAAGGCATATAAAGAAACCCTTTTCACGGGGCTGACTCGATCAGTCGGCTGGACACCGGAGTGGTTGACGAGAACATCCGAGGAAAAGAACCAGCAGACTGTGAGTACGAATATTGATTCTGTTAAAAGGAATGAAAGTGCGGTGACAAGAGGTCACTTAAAACCTTGACAATTCTAGACCCTATCAAGTGCAATTAGAAACAGTTAAAATCCGTTGGGATGGTGGAGTCCCCTGACGTAAAAAGTCAGTTAAATTCCACGGGAGGGCGGAGTCTTCTGTTTTTCTAATAAGGTAAAGGTAACCGAGAGCAGTTAAATTCCGCAGAAACATTTTCGGGAGGGCGGACTCCCCTGCTTGCCCGTGAGACGATAAAAGTGCGCATTGTGTGTGTGTGTGTGTGTGTGTGTGTGTGTGTGTGTGTGTGTGTGTGTGTGTGTATGGTTTGAATGAGAGTGATCTCATTAGAGCTCTCCTCTATATAAACACACAGGATTGTAAACAGTGGCTTTGTGTGGACGCAGAGGCAAGGACTCTCCGCTTCCTCCGGGAAGGTGAAAGGAGACTCACCACACATCGAACATTTAACCACTGTCCTGTGAATAAAGTTGGCTTTTAGGACACTTTAGGTGCCATTCGAATTGCCAACTCCACAATTTAGAAAATAAACCATAGGAAAATCAAATAGCAAACAAAAGCCGCTACCCCGACACGAATTAAAATGCAAAGATTGGAAATTAATGGAAGGGGTCGACACCGAAAATATAAAATATCTTGACAAATGCATATTTTGGACTGACAAATGCATATTTTGGACAGAGGTGGGGGGTTGCATTGTGCGACGTGGCGGTGGCGAGGCTCTCCGCACTTCAGTTGCTCCCCCCACCCTTGTTATCAGCTGGGAAGATTATCATGTCTATGTTGTGGGCCTGTGTGTTTGTTTCTGTGTATGTTTGTCTTTGTGTATCAGTTCGTTATAAAGGTTGGAATTGCGTTAAATTGGTGCAAGAAAACGGTGTGCTAGACAATGGTTTATCAGATTTGCATTGTTAAATGTAAAAATTAGAAATTATAGAATAATATGAGGGTTGTGGGCAGAAACTCGTCCGACGAGGAGAGTGCCCAACCCTCATAAAAATGTGAGAGTAAGAGAAAACATACATTGCAGAACTGGATAAAATTAAATTATGATTGCAGATGTTAAATTTAGGAGGAATTATTGATTGGTTATGACATAAGACTATAGACTTAGACTTAGACTTAGACTTAGACTCAACTTTATTAACAATACACATGTAAGGATAAGTCAAAGATTTGAATCACTTAGAGTAAATAAACAACAAATAAAAACGACATTGCAAACGGGCAGTTTTTATTAAAAGAATACCAAGTAAAGTATTAAGTAGGGGGCATTAGTGATTGGGATTAAATTAAGGATAAAATTAGGTTAATGATTAGAAATCAATGGTGCTCTACACAAAAAGGCTAAAATTTTAATGAGGAAATATTTGGAGTACTTGGGTTTATTTGTTTATTGTTAAGGTTTTTCTTGTGTTCTGGGGTTAGGGTTCAGGTGTTATTATTATTCTCTTATCCCCTGCATTGCAAATGTCTTCTTGATGCAGATAGGTTATCAAGCTAGGACTTTAGTGAGGAGATAATTTATCAATTGATGGGGGTTAGTAATTGTCCAAATTCTAGTCACATGTTTTGAGGGACCACAGCCACAATATTATATTTAATTTGCAGGCCATTATTTAGTATGATATGACAGTGTCTAGCTAAGTAGACTGTTCTATCAAAAAATGTGTATCACGTCTCGTCCCCAACTGCTCCACTATGTGTCTGTTGTCTTGGTTTCTGTCTGTGTGCTCGCCCCTCCCCTCCTGTGTGCCCATGATCAGTGTGATTATTCCCACCTGCCTCTCGTTACCTGTCGTGTATATAAGTCCTGTCTGCCCCTCACTCCCTGTCGGATCATTGGTTGTGGTTGTTCGGTGTTGGATTTATGTTGTGTGTTCATGTCATGATGTCTTTTTGGTTCCTGTCCCTGTCATTGGTAATGTCACCCTGTCTTTTTGTTTCACGTCCTTTTGGTCAGTCTCGTTGTTAGGTTTTGTTAAGTCATGTCAGTTGCCGAGTCTGTTAGTTTGCCTTTTTTGAGTTCACCAATAAACCCTGATCTAAGCTGCACTTGGTCGTCCTGCTCCATGCTCCACCCGACCGTGACAATGTGAGAGTGAAGGAGGAGGTTTGATTTGTAATCTGACATTTGGGTCCCATTTTGAAGAGTCTCTGCAGGAGCATAGATTGTTTTTGTTTGTTTTTAAAGATATATTTAACAGTTTATCTCGGTGCAGTAAGGATATAGCAATTTTGCAAGACTTAAAATTAAAAATTAAAAAGCAAAATTACATTCTCATTTTCCCAGATGAGAGGAAAATTGAAAGATAAGGAAGATGAAGAAAAGATAAAAAGAACTTGCTGTTGCACAGACAGGAAGATGACACAGTGTCAGCGCGAGCTCGCTTAAGAACCGCAGCTGAGAATGTGATGAATGAAGATGAGAAAAATGATCAAATTACAAAGACAGATGTTGCGGCACGGCAAAGCGAACCATCCTTTCCGTCTTTGTACCCCAAATTAAACAACTCATTGCTTCCTATAATTTGAGAGGTGATGAAGTACAACAGGTTTTCATGGCATCCTTAACCAAACATTGGGCAAGCGTTAAAGGCACCTGGAGTCCTCTTGATCTCCAGGGCCGTCCATTGGAATATAACGGGGTGCCATTACAAATACAAATTGACCAACTATTGGGCAGGATAAAAATAAAATTCCAACGTAGAGCAAATTACACAGACATTGGCCGAACTAAACAAAAAGAAGATGAGTTGTTTGAAGACTTTAGACACAGACCAGAAAGAGTGTTCAACTGATGTCTATGATCAACAACTCAAAAATGCTCTACATGCAAATTTGCGACCAGTATTATGTCGAAAACGAATAAATTCAACAACATTTTTCCCTATAAAATGGTGCAGTTTGGGTTTGAAGTACATAGTCGCTTCAAAGGAGGAAAAGCATGATTTAAGATACGCGATTGATCAATGAGAAGGCTATCCCTTGTGCCAGGAGTGTCAAACTCATTTGTTCGCAGGCCGCAGTGTAGTCATGGCTTCTTTTGGAGGGCTACCCGAGTAGATGTGTGAGCACCTCATATTGTGGGAGCTGCAAAACAAGCTGACGAGTAACTCACTTTCAAATCAGACAAATAAAAACTGGTCTAATATTTAAAATTAAAATATTACTTAAAGTGAAGATAATTTGCAATTCGAGTAATGACACATGAATATGAAGCACAATTTGACACCTGTGCCTTATACAAAGGTAAAGTAGGATTAGAATTTGATGAAACAGATATGGACATCCACATATTCCATTAGAGTTTAAATTGCTTGCAATATAATTACAAATTAGTTAACACCTGTGTGAGTGAGTGAGTGAGTGAGTGAGTGAGTGAGTGAGTGAGTGAGTGAGTGAGTGAGTGAGTGAGTGAGTGAGTGAGTGAGTGAGTGAGTGAGTGAGTGAGTGAGTTTTCTGTCGCCTGCACGTCATCTTTCCTGCATGGCTACATTGCTGTCTCAGCCGCACCTGACCGTTGGAAGATGCACGACACTCAATCCTGCCACTCTCATTCCCCTTCCTGACGACGGCGAATTCCATGATTGTGTCGATGCTGCTCAACAAATTGCAAAGGCTCGGCCTGATTTGGGAGATACGCCTCTGCCAGATGGTCATGTGGTTTTTTGTTGATGGGTCTTCTAAGAAAAATGAATTTGGTGTGACCCTTACTGGGTATGCCATTGTTACTGCTGACAAAGTTTTGGAGGCTGCTAATCTGCCATCCTATATGTCAGCACAGGCCGCTGAGCTCATTGCTCTAACTGAGGCGTGCAAATTGTTTGCAAACAAGTCTGTCACTATCTGGACTGATAGTCAGTATGCTTTTGCTACAGTGCACGTTTTTGCTCAGCAGTGGAGCAACCGTGGCATGATAACTTCTACGGGCAAGCCCGTCACCCATTCCATATTACTACTTCTACTTTTGGACGCTGTCCAGCTGCCCTTAAAGGTGGCGGTTTGCAAATGTGCTGCTCACACTGCAAGCTCTGATCCTGTTTCTCTCGGTAATGCTTTTGCTGACAAATCCGCTAAGGCCGCTGCAGAAGGCCTGCTCCATGTCCTCTCGTCTCTCACTGATCATGATTCGATGTCACACATCTCCCCTGATGTGTTGCTTGACATGCAGTCTCAGAGCCCCTCCCAGGAACGACTCTCTTGGGAAAAGCGGGGTGCAACTAAAAACACTGATGGTCTTTTTGTGTGACCTTTGGGCAAACCTGTCTTGCCTCGTAACTTGTTCAAATGGGCTGCCATTTCGAGTCATGGGGTCACCCATGTCTCGACGGGGGGGTATGGTGAAACAACTATTTATACAACATACGGTTTTGCAGCTTTTTCACAAGGCAATTTAAGACCTCAGAGAGGAAAGTTCCCGACTCCATTGTATCCGTTTCAGACAATACATATGGTTTATATCCAATTACATAAATGTGAAGGGAAAGAATATTGTTTTTTCTGCATTTATTTGTTTTCTGCATTTATCTCATTGTAAAAAGGTGATCTCCGCAGACCCAACCTAAGTACGGAAGGTGAGCAAAGTCTGGTAATAGTGCCTGATTCTGGTGCCAAGATCCAGGGTTGACACGAAAGCTAGCAGAAGCCAATTTCCAAGACACCAACCCGAAGCTCAGGGTGTTGACTCTGAGGAGATCCAAAACATGAGCATTAGAGAGTCATTCGTAAAGTGCTTTAATCGGGCTGTAGCCTGCGCAAAGTCTACCATGTGCTTTTGGTTGCTTTTGCTGGTTTGTGTTATTGTTATATATTTTTTTTTCGGGGGTTATTTTATTTGTATGAATAGAGTACCATGAGCCTCGAACATTCTTCTCTCAGGCAACTACCAACGCTGATTCTAATCAATACGGCTCATGGGAAAAATTGCTAGACATAAGTGCAACACAAAATCCCCTTTTGATCATGTTGTTGTAAGGGAACGGACAGTACAGCCAAGTGTGTAGCGACAGACTTTATTGTGGAAGGGGATGATGGTAACAGCTGGCGCTGGAGCGGCGATCGGGCTGGAGAGGACAAGCGATTCTGCGGGATTTCCAATAGTCAAGCGAGTCAGTATCTCAGGGACTGATGAGCAAAGCAGCATCAAGGGACAGACTGACACTCAGGTCTGCGCTGGCGGCGCTGATATAGCGCTGTCCATGAGCCCGTGGCAGGTGACGGCGATTCCACTGACAGGGGGGCGTGGTCCTGTCGCAGGTGGCACCAGCACGTGACAGAACCCCCCCCCCCCCACAAGGGACGGCTCCCGACGTCCCCAGGAACCAAAAACAAAATAAAAGGAAGGCAATACCCCGGACGACCAGGTGGGGAGGTCAGCACACCGCCGAAACGTCCGACACCTCGCCAGACGCAGGATCGACGGACGCGGGAGCAGAAGACCCCGGTACCGGCGGACAAGACCTCCCCGGACCCTCACCCCTGGTCCCCTCATCCCTCCTCGGGCGCCCGCGCCGAGGACCCGGTTGGTCCGACTGGCAGCGATGGAACTCCGTGATGAGCGAACGGTCGAGTATCCAGCGGCTCGGAACCCAGGAGCGGTGCGCGTCGTCATAACCCTCCCAATCCACGAGGTATTGGAGGCCACGACCGCGCCACCGCGATCGGAGCAGGGAGCGGACAGCGTAAGCCGGGCCCCCATCAACGAGCTGGGGCGGCGGCGGCGGAACGGGCGGTCCGCCGCCGGCGCCAACGCGCTCTCATGGATGGGCCGCACACGGTACACCAAGTACTCGTAGTGTCCGCTCGGGGTGTTGAAAGCCGTCTTCCACTCGTCTCCCTCCCGGATGCGGATCAGGTGGTAGGCGTTGCGAAGATCCAGCTTTGTGAAAATGGTGGCACCCTGAAAGCTCTCGAAGGCGGAAGACAGAAGAGGCAGAGGGTATTGGTTCTTTATTCCCTGGTAGTCGATACACGGGCGTAACGTGCCCTCCTTCTTCTTCACGAAGAAAAACCCCGCTCCCGCAGGTGAAGAGGACGGCCGTATGATACCGGCTGCCAGGGACTCCCGGATGTATTCCTCCATAGCCCGGCGCTCAGGAGCGGACAGGGAGTAGACGCGTCCCTTGGGAGGGAAGGTGCCGGGTAACAGATCGATAGCGCAATCATAGGACCGGTGTGGAGGAAGAGAAGTGGCCCTGGCTTTACTAAAAACCTCCTTGAGTTCGTAATAAAACGCTGGGACATTGGGGATGTCGGGACTGTACCTGGGCGGGGCTCTGCCGAGTGGGCTGGTGGCCGCCTTCAGGCACACCCGATGGCAGCGTTCGCTCCACTGCCGAACAACCCCCACCTCCTAGTCCGGCACCGGGTTGTGCTGCCACAACCAAGGGTGCCCCAGTATGAGCTGCTGTCCTGGGAGGGAAAGAAGAAAAAACTGGATGGTCTCGTGGTGATTGCCGGAGAGCAGTAACTTAACTGGTTCCGTCACGAAAGCCACCTCGCCAATCAGACGGCCATCAATGGCACGTGTGGGAATGGACGGGCTCAGAGGGAGGAAGCCGACACCCCACTGGCGTGACAGGCTAATGTCCATGATGTTCCCCTCCGCGCCGGAATCCACCAAGGCCACCACGTTCTGGTCGCCCGCCGCGAACTGGACGCGTGCCTTTAGCGTGAGCGTGCTGGGGCTGGGAGAGCCGGTGCTGGTCGAGCTCACGCGGATCCCCCGACGCCGCGTGAGCTCCGGCCTTTTTAACGGGCACCCCGCTACCCGATGACCCCCCTCCCCACAGTAAAAACACAAGCCCAGTGAGGGGCGTCGACGGTGCTCCTCCGAGGGAACCCGAGCCCCTCCCAGATCCATGGGCTCGGCGGGTGGTGTGGTTGGGGGGTCCCCAGCAGACGGAGGAATGTGACCACACGGGTTTCGCGGGGACCTCCTCTCCCGATCGCGCCGCCGCGTCCGGATCCGCCGGTCTACTCGGGCCGCCAAGTCCATCGCGCCCTTCAGGGTTCGCGGGCGATCGTAAGAAACCAGTCCATCTTTCATGTACTCAGCGAGGCCGTTTAGGAAGGTGCTAACGAGCGCCGGCGTGTTCCATCCGCTGCTGCCGGCCAACGTCTGGAACTTAAGGGCGTACTCCGCGACCGATCGGCTACCTTGACGCAGCGTCGCCAGTTCCTCGGCGGCGTCCTCGGCGGCGGATCCCGGGTCGAACAGGCAGAGCAATTCCTCCGCGAAGGCGTCGAAGGAATCGCAAGCCGGGGCCATCCTTTCATATTCGGCCAGACCCCACAGCCACGCCTCGCCCGTGAGGTGGGTTAGGGAGAACCCGACCTTGGCTGATTCCGACGAAAACGTGATTGGCTGGAGGCTGAACATTATGGGGCAGTTGGTCACGAATGCCCTCACGTGCTCGGGATCGCCGTTAAACTTCTCGATGTTGCCAAGGCGGGGCTCCGGGACGTCCACGAGCGTCCTGGCCTCAGCAGACGGGCGGTGCGGGGGTGCCGTGACAGCCGGGGACGCAGCCACCGACAGTCTCTGGAGGGCTTGGGCCATCTCCTACTGCTGTAGCTGTTGTTGCTGACCAACCTTGATCAGGTACCGGATGTCGGCAGACAGGCTGCTGACGGCGGTCTCGGCTCGCTCCAGTCGGCTCAATGCAGTCTCGTCGTTCGCTGGCTGCATAGCGTTGGTCAGTCTGTACTGTAAGGGAACGGACAGTACAGCCAAGTGCGTAGCGACAGACTTTATTGTGGAAGGGGATGATGGTAACAGCTGGCGCTGGAGCGGCGATCGGGCTGGAGAGGACAAGCGATTCTGCAGGATTTCCAATAGTCAAGCAAGTCAGTATCTCAGGGATGATGAACGAAGCAGCATCAAGGGACAGACTGACACTCAGGTCTGCGCTGGCGGCGCTGATATAGCGCTGTCCATGAGCCCGTGGCAGGTGACGGCGATTCCACTGACAGGGGGGTGTGGTCCTGTCGCAGGTGGCACCAGCACGTGACAGTTGTTTGTACACCAGAAACCGTCCGCGTTCCAACTTGTGTGCCATGGCTTTTGTCTTGAACTTACAATAACTCATTAATGTTTACTGTGGCTCCTAATACATCTTCTATTATTTTACCTATGAAAAGTTTGAAAGGTTTTCGAAATGGTCACCCCACTACTGGGGATAAATGGCTCGGTGGTATTTAACTGGTCACCCGGTTAGCACCGACTGGGGCACCCTTGTCACCACACAAACGCAAGATTTTTGGCCCTCTGGTTCCAGTGAAGAGGCTGTGTTCTTTGCTAAATGAGTAACTTTGAAGAATCAGGGCACAAGCCTCCTTTTGACTCTTACACTCCCTGATGGTCAAATTCGTCCTCCAAATGCCACCTTGTTTAACACTTCCTGTTGGGGTTTTCAACTGTGGGCTTGGTCCTCTGGAATTGATCCTCACTTTCCTATTGCTATTTGCATTAAAAAAACAATGTCAATCGCAGACCGTCCCGTTATAAATAATTACACCCTGTCAGCAGGAGCAAAAATCACAAGTATGCGCCTCACTGATCATTTTCTTTTATTCTGATATTCAGTCAGTACTTTGAACCTGACAATGGGGCTCGGACATGGCCATTACGCACGCACGGTCCTATGCCATGGAGCTCTCGTGTCTGGAAGTCCACGCCGCCACACGCTTGGAAGTTTGTTTTGTTTAATAAAGAGCTGTTTACCAAACCCACGTCTATCCTTGTACTTTGTTAACGCTACAATATAGTTATATACTAGATCTGTGGAATAAAGACGAGGCTGACGTCAGGGCGCACGCGCGGCGATGTTGACAAAGGACGAGGAATTTGATCGATGGATTTAATGGATTTAAAGTGCACGGATGGTTTGCTAATATTATTGCTTATATTATAGTTATTTGAGATATAGTTTATCTATCGTTATATGAGCCTGTGGAATATTTTGAAGTGCAAGCGCCCTCAGCCGCGCGCACCCATTGTTGACAAAGAACGATCGATGGATTTAATGAATTGGAGTGACACCGATGATTTTATAAATGTGTTATTCATGTATTCGTTTTCTTTAATAACTCCATATGTTACGTCAGGCCCATTCTCAGCTCTTTGTTTGTGTTTGTCACGTTAGCATACCTATCGTTTAGCCTGTTGCTATCGTATTGAACGATCGATGGATTTAATGAATTGGGAAGACACCGATGGTTTTATAAACATGTTATTTATGTAATAGTTGTCCTTAATCGCTCTATATGTTACATCAGGCCCGTTCTCAGCTCTTTGTTTGTGTTTGTCACGTTAGCATACCTATCGTTTAGCCTGTTGTTGCTATCGTTTAGCCTGTTGTTGCTCGTTCATGACTGTTTTTGGTGTGGGATTTTGTCGAATAAATTGCCCCCCAAAATGCGACTTATACTAGGGAGCGACTTATATATGTTTTTTTTTCACTTTTTGGGGCATTTTATGGCTGGTGCGACTTATACTCCGGAGCGACTTATAGTCCGGAAAATACGGTAGTCCATATCTTTTTCATGTATTTTTCTTTCCAGAATATTATTGTATAAACTGCTTTTCATTTCTAAAATTATCTTCCTCCGACAAATAAGGTTTCTGTACTTCGAAAAAACTAATTACCAACCATGTTGAGAACTATGATGTATAAAAGGGGTAGGAAAAAACAAGCAATAGCTTGTTCCTTCTCCTTTTTTGAACATGTTGATTTATGTGCCTTATTGGCATAATGTGAAATTATGTGAAAATGTGAAAAAATTATTTTGTGTTTGGTCAATCTTATGTTCAAAAATAAATTTCACTTCACTTCATTATTAAAAGTGAAGACAATTTGCAATTCTAGTAATGACACGAATTTGATGCACAATTTGTCTTTGCGGGCCTCAAAAAGATGTGGCGGGCCGTATCTGGCCCCCGGGCCTTGTGTTTGACACCTGTGAGGTAGGCGAAAGATGAACAGTTTAAAGTTGGAACGGGTTGAATCGGTTGAAAAATATAGAAATTAGAAGTGGAAACGTGAAGTTTTGTGAAATTTTGCGCAAATTTTAAACGTGAAAACGTGAATTTTTTTAACTTGCCAATTTTGGGAATGTCCCCAATGTGATTTGAATGTGCTGTAGGACGTGAATTTCAAACTGGAACAACGTAAATGTCAAATGTTGAATGTGCCATTAAGAATTAATGGGGAAAAAGTTGCTAGAAATTTGCGAATTTTGTGAAAACGGAACATTTCTGGAATGAAAAAAATTTAAGCAACGGTGTCATGAATATTTGAAATTAAGTTAAAAGTGGAATGGAGTGAATCGGTTGAAGTATGTTGAAGTAGTTAAGTGTCGAAAAAGTGGGCGGAATTTGTAGAATAATCATAAAGGACAGGAATAACATATGTGTGAAGGCCTTCGCCTTCACACAATGAGTGACAGACTGGGCTGGCCTGAAATAATGATGATGATGGACCAGTGGGTTGGCCATTTGTGAATATAAATATACGTGTCCACCAATGAATATTACCAACATTGTAGTAAATTCAAGTTAAACCCCTAAACCACTGAGCTGCGAAATATTGAGTGTTTACAAAGGTAGCAAAGGTTAGGGTTCGGCCAAGGTCGCCAAAGTTTGCCAAAAAGTTCCCAGACATTTACCTGTACTTTTCTTGTCACAAGGCAATTGTGAACATGTTTCAAACTTTTTGGGACAGGATAAAACACTAAAACCGTTGGCTAATGTCTGGCGACCATTTGGCGACCATTTACAACATTTAATGAATGCTGACAACTGCATAAGAGTTAATGCTTACAATATTCACCCACCACATTCAAAGACAGCTTCAGCTGACATTGGATAATTTATGATTCAAAAAGTACAGTAATCAACACTGCTTATCCTGTACAGCAGCGGTCCCCAACCCTTTCAGCTTCACAGAGCGGATTATTGTTAGACAATATTTTCACGGACCGGCTTTTGAGGTGTGGCGGATAAATATGACAGAATAAAATTATGTGACCGGCATAAACAGCAGGGCGAGAGCGGAGCCGAATCGTGACAGTGTACCCCCTATCATTGCTCATTGTAAGACTTTTCAATTATTATTTCCGTCTCTACTAATACAGTAGCACACCAACATTAACATTACACCATTAATTGTTTTCTAATCAATCTGTTACTTGACACTTAATGTATAATTATATTTTAGTGCAATAGTTTAGGTAACATAACTAAGCACAACTAAGTATGTCCCTCGAGTATAGCCATGATTGTAGACTAAAACACTTGCAGTACTTGTGAATATTGTGCACAAGCTATTGTACATACTAATACTAATCATTTAAAGCTCTTTTCAATATGGTGCAGTGCTACAAAACAAATATATTCAAACATCATGCTCTCCTATGTCATCAACAAGCTATCATTAACGTACGTTTACGTATGTCACGTCCATGTAACACGACGCTCGCTCAGCCGGCAACTTTCCTCAGCCACAACCCTTTCATCACCGTAATGTCTGTCACCTGCTTCCTCTTGATACCTTATGTATTTAAACTCTGCCCGTGTGTTTCTCCCTGTCGGTGTCTATTGTTTCCTCCCGTTTGTGTCCACGCCTGTTGTCCTGTTCGTCTACTTCCCCCGGGTGTCGTGTGGAGGCTCACGGTCAGAACCTCTCCCGAGTCTGCACTTGGTCCGAGTGGAGTTCCGTTTCCCACTTGCTGTCCGTGAGCCTCTTTCCGCCTGTTCCTTTGTTCATTTTCCCCCTTCCCTTCAAGAAACCCTGGTCCAAGCTGAATTTGGTCACCCTGCTCCACTCAATCCTTGACAGTTTAGAGCAAATGAGACAATAAAAGGATGACGGCGCTGAATTAGGCAATAATTCATGATTAGAATAACATCCCACAAATTTGTGTCAGCAAGTCCAATGTCAAATGATCAAACTGATTGAAATTATGAAAAATTCACATTTTAAATGATTAGCTGTTAAAATCATTTATATTATGTTTTTGTTGAATTAAATTATAAATCAATCATGAAAAGAGCTGCATCAGCAATGCATCTCTCTTCTCCATGACAGATTACATATTGGATGTTTGCTGGATTAGCCAGGCACACTCTCCACAGTATTATTTTATTATTAGTTGCAGTAAACTGCTTTTCCTAAGAAGTAAGGGATGTTTGTGTCAATATTTCAGGCAAGTCAGTTAATTTGACCATTCACATCAATGGTGAGTCTGTCTCTTACAAAGGAAACAAAATATATTCTACAAAATATTAAATAACACAATTCTGGTATCAGACAATGCGTAGGTGGTGTTTTCACAAATCCTTGATGTGGTATGTCATGCTTTGTGCAGACTGAGTTACGTACCATTTATTTGAGACAGACAAACGACCATATCTTAAGGGGAAGTCCACCCCAAAAAAATATTTGTAGTGATGTTAGTGCATCCCAACTAGTCAAAACACAATATTATGATTCATGTATCTTTTGTGGAATATGAATAAATCCACCCGTTATTATCTACCTGGGGGAGGGAGCATTTTTCTACTTGCTGTCAACAGAAAATGACATCATAATTGCCAGGTATCCAGTTACTACAACCAAACATGGCTTACTTTTCTGAAGCTGAGACGTAATAAAAAAAAATCCTATATAAAACTGGGTGTATTTTGCTGTTTAACTCTTATTTCACTAGCGCAATATTAATCAGAATACCACGTTCAGACAAGTGGGGGCACACAACATAATGTAAATAAAATTAATGTGGTTCTTCTCCTTTAATGCATTTGGTTCTATTTTCTTGTTCATATGCCCTGGGTTGCATTGAAAGGATGGTGTTCTTGCAATGCACTTTGAGGATCCTAAAGTGGACCGGTAAATAAGCCTTAGGACAATCAATAGTCCAATTATTATTTGTTGAGGGAAACATTTAAGTTTCACAACTAAGCCTCGTGTGCTGTCTGGGAAATGTAGAGTCTTCTAGACTGTCTGTCCCAGTAATTCTCTATTGGAGACACAGCAAGATGTTCAATGACAAAAGCCTATCTTGGGGTAATGGGAGACATGAAAGAAAGCTAATTAATGCTTTTGTTGGCAATTATGAAGGCTTCATTACGCTATTTGTGAGCCTGTTGCCACACATTATGCCAGGTGGGCTTGTCACGTGTGAATCAATTGTACAAATAAATGCATATTTTAAGTAGGACTACTAATATTGTCTCTGAAATGCTTCTTCTTTTCTTCCTGAGAGCTTTTCATCTGGCTCATCACTTGTCTGGTTTCCCTTTTCCAAATCGCTCCAACGCGTATTCACTTTTGGTCCCTGGTTAGTTTACAGTTTCACAACTGCAGCACAGGCCAAATTATACCTTCACATACCACTCACTTTCCATAATCCATCCATCCATCCATCCGTCCATCCATCCATCCATCCATCCATCCATCCATCCATCCATCCATCCATCCATCCATCCATCCATCCATCCATCCATCCATCCATCCATCCGTACCGCTTAGTCCCCACGGGGGTCGCAGCCGTGCTGGAGCCTATCCCAGCCGTCATCGGGCAGTAGGCGGGGGACACCCTGAACCGGTTGCCAGCCAATCGCAGGGCACACAGAGAGAAACAACCATTCGCACTCGCACTCACACCTAGGGACAATTTGGAGTGATCAATCGGCCTACCATGCATGTTTTTGGGGTGTGGGAGGAAACCGGAGTGCCCGGAGAAAACCCACGCGGGCCCGGGGAGAACATGCAAACTCCACACAGGGAGGGCCGGAGGTGGAATCGAACCCGCACCCTCCTAACTGTGAGGCGGACATGCTACCCAGTGCGCCACCGAGCCACCCACTTTCCATAATATTATATATTAAAATTTTTGGTCAACAAAATTGTTTTGGTGGAAAACCTTTAAAGCAAATGTGAAGCCAAACTTGTCTAAGTAGTTAAACCAACAGTAATGTTGTGTTGACAAGTTATTCTTTGACTGGTGTAGAAAATGAACTAAAATAGACATCAACACTACAAAACAGAGCTCAAACTTTCTCGGACCTAGCAGAAACATATTTCGAGAACACTACAGTAAGAGTTCTACATGCAATCAAGGGAAAGAGCAGGCGATCGATAGCAAGATAACCAGAGGGAGTATAAACTTTAAAATGAATTGGTACCAACATCACTGCGCTGGTCAAGAAGGCGCAGACACGACTACACTTCCTGAGAAGGATGAGAAGAGCCGACCTCCCCACCTCTGCACTCACCACCTTCTACAGAGGTGCTATTGAGAGCATCCTGACCAGCAGCGTCTCTGTTTGGCATGGCAGCTGCCTAGCTGCAGACAAAAAGGCACTGCTGAGGGTGGTGACGACAGCAGAAAAGATCATCAGGTCACCCCTTCCAGCCATTCAGGAACTGTACACTTCACACTGTTCCAAGAGGGCAATGAACATCATCAAAGACACTACTCATCCTGCACAGAGACTGTTCTCCCTTCTACCATCAGGGAAGCGGTACCGCAACCTGCGGTGCCGCACAAGCAGACTGAGTAACAGCTTCTTTCCTCAAGCCATCAGACTCATGAACACACTGAGGAAAACCACTCGAACATTCCAAAGTCACCATGCCACTTGGCACTTTATTCTTGCACCTTATATACAGATTTACACTTTACTTCTATGACCACTGATTGTACTTCTGCTGCTGTGTATGTATGTGTGTGTGTGTGTGGGTCTGTATTGTCAATACTCTTATTACACACCGTGCGTGTGTGTGTGCGTGTGTGTGAATGTGAGAGAGAGAGTATTTTATTGTATAGTATTGCACGTTTATCAGCATGTTAGTGTTTGAATGACTGCAATGTGTAAGTGTGCATTGTCTGTGTTTATGTTGTGAATGAATATGTCAGAGAAAGAAATTGTAAATTCAGTATGAGTAAGTTAGCTGTGTGTGTGTGTGTGTGTGTGTGTGTGTAGTGTGTATGTGTGTGTGAGAAAGAAAGAGATTTATGTCAATGTCTTATTTAAATGTTTTTAGTTAAACTGCACATTGGAGACTGGTCAAACGCAATTTCAAACTTCTGTGGTAACCCTGTTACATAGGATTTTTGACAATAAAGTGAACTTGAACTTGAACTTGATTGATTCCCTAGCGCTCAGAGTATAATAATGTAGTTTGAGTTAGACTGAACAAAACCATCTTTGTGATTATACTGACATTTTCTGTTGAATAGAAATGTATGAGCCCTCATTTACCCAGTGTCATAATACATAATAATCGTGATGTAGTGGAAATTAAAACACAGACTAGAATTTGCATCTGTTACTTTGAGGTTCCACCATTACCATTTCAAATATATTTGTCACATCAATCATGATTAATTGAACAAATCAGGCAGTGAAAATGTATGAGCATAGATAAATATTAAAATACTTGTGTCTTAGACCAAAAATCTGTAAGCTCTATTTAATTTTTAAATTAACACCATATTAAACCATTTCACATGAGGTCCAATAATTCCATGACAATTGAATTGATTTGGAGGGGCAGAACAGTATTACACTTGGATAGCGCATCTGCATTATCACTCGAAAGTTTTGGGTTTGAATATCAGCTCTGACCTCAATGTTCTCCAAGTATTTGCATGGATTTCTCTCAATAATCAGTTTTGCTACCCAATTAAAAAATGTGGTAATTAAAGACTAAAATTAATTAAACTGCCCATATGTGTTAATTTAAGTGACAAGTGTCTATCGGTACTTTCACACCAAAAGTACCAAAAACTATTTAGAATTTTTTTACTCCTAATTTTAGAATGAGGAAACTTAATTATTTCATGAGCTTTTGTCTCCAAGCAGTGCAAGAATTTATGTATTTCAATGATCCCATGGAGCTAATTTGTAAGGTTGATAAACAATATCCCATTGATAGCCTCGCCCGGGGCAAATAAGTGACTGTGATGTCATTTTCAGGAGACAGCAAACAGCAAATGGCCGCCCCCTGAGATGGATGAAGGTAGTTGATTTTGCTGCATAATTCATATCCCAAAAACGTAATATTCATCCAAATGCTGTGTTTAGACAAGTGAGGCCGCATAGAACACTTTTTTGTAAAGAAATGTATACCTGTCGATTTCCATTTTTACACAATACCAGTATACATTTTGTGCTGCTTTATAGCTGTAAAAAACTGCTGGTAGGTGACTTTTGGCCTTTATTGGCATAAATAATCCACTAGCCCCTCATAAAGTTATTTTAATACCCACCTGTATGAATATGTAGTCATCCTGAACCACCAGTGAACTGATGTCAATGTATCCAGGGAAGGGGTAGTTCCTGTTGGCTTCTGCACACATCTGCGCTCTGCAAGTGATATACTGCACACCTGTGGATTGGAAATACAGTGAGACCTTTGTAATGTTATCATTTATACATACTGTGAAGGGAGATTTAGGAGGAGATGAGCACAACAGCTGTCGAAATTAATCTATTAATCGACACTTTTTAAATTACCCGCTACTCCTTTAAATTTAAAGCCTTTTTAACTTAAAATTGTCCAAATCCTCTACTGTCAGCCTGTCAACATGAATTATTCATCAATTGGTGTCGTCCAGACATGGGCCGTTTAATCCAGCCAGCCAAACCTGAATAAATTGTATTATTAAAAAAAATGTTGGGTCATTTTCCCTGCAATGACTGTGTTTCGCCAGTAGATGGGGGAACGACCGCCCGCGCATTTACTCCCGGAGGCCGTGTCAGAAAGCTCGTGCACACTCAAGTGTTTGTATGTACTCAGTAGTACAGACCCAGCGCACTCCGTGCTCTATTTCTATCAGTGCCGAATTCCGAGTGTGGGCTGTGACGTCAGCATTTTCGTAATTCGCGCGCTGAGTTTTCAGATACAGTTTTGCGCTAAAGCCACCCCACAAACCTTCCCTGGAATCCTTATATTAAAAGGAGTGGCCCGAGGAAAAGAAAGTGGCGAGTGTTTAAAACAGGGGTGTCAAAGTCAAATGGACGGAGGGCCCAATAAAAAATTTAGCTACAAGCCGAGGGCCGGACTGATCGAATGTTCATTGAATTTTTTTTTTTTAAATGACGCATGTAGTCTAGTGAACCTAATTGAACCTACTGAAAACCTAACAAATATATTCCAATATGATCAGATAAATAAAGCAATATTTTCTTATGGCTTTGTCAATAATCTTTAATTTTCAACAGACAGAAAAGACAAATTTCCTTTATATAAAAATCCCCATAACATGAACATTAAATGAAAGAAACTTGTATTATTCAAGGCACCATCCTATATTTTCTATTTTAGCAAAAGTGAGCTAAATTTACTTCAAAGAAAAAAATAATAGCAATTTTCTATCATCCACTCAACTGAAATATTTTTAAAATATAATTGGATTGAAATACAATAAAATAAAGTGCAGAAATCTGTTAATCAAAAACAACACTTTCCTCAAGGATAAGTAACATGCAGTGAAAAAAAATATTAAACTTTAAGTTTTAAACTTGAACTGAGTAAAAACACAAACTTTAATCAGACAGTTTTTGATGAAATCCCCCTCCGTAAATGGCCGGGCTAATTTAGCGATCTCTTCTGCCAAAACAAAACTGGCCTTGACAGCAGCCTAGCCTTGTGTTTTGGCTTTTTTAAAACAGAGCCTGTCGAGATTTGAGGCCTCGTTTTAATTCCTCGGCCTTCTGTAGCCTTTGTTCCATGTCTATAGTCTTGTTTTTGTCCGCGTGTTTCTTTTCATAATGTCTCAGATAATACTCTTTCAGTACCGCCACACTTTCTCCACACAGAAGACACACAGATTTTCCAGCTACCTCCGCAAACATATACTCCGACTCCCACCTTGTTTGAAACCCCCGGTTCTCAGTGTCCACCTTCCTTTTTGCCATTTATGATGGGTATCTGAGGGTTAATTTTACAGTTATGCTGACGACTGCTTTGCTAATAAACACTGAAATCAAGCAGCCTACTGCTCGGTGCTTCACCGTTCCATTGTGGGAAATGTAGTATTGGTGCGTGTGAAAGATCTGCGGGCTGCCGGCTTGCTGCGGTCTGCGGGCCGGTTCTAATAATAAATCAAGATCATCCCAGGGGCCGTACAAAACCTTCTCGCGGGCCGGATGTGGCCCGCGGGCCTTGACTCTGACATATGTGGTTTAAAAAAAGAGTGGATAATTTGGCTCGATCTACGTGTGTGAGCAGATGTTCAGCCACATGAACATCAATAAAGCCCCGTCACAGATCTAGGATAACAGACCAACACCTCGGTCGGCTATATCCTAAGAATTGCCACAACAAATTTTACTCCAGACTATGATGCACTACCAAAAAAAGGGAGACCAACAACACTGTTCCCACTGAAAATGAAGGGGAGTTTCTCAAGTTTGTTGTAAAAAGAAAATGTATTTTGAAAATAATTTGTACAAATAGCAGGGATTGAAACTAGCGAACATTCTCATTTTCAAACAATGCAGGATGCTCAGTGACATTGATGCACCACTTGTTTGTGACTAATCTTAACTTTTAAAGTTCTTAAGGCCGACTTTAAGGAAGTGTTTCCCGTTTCCTCACGTCTGTCACTAGGTGTTTGTGAGTTAGATCTCTGCTCTGATTTTCAGCTATCCATCACAGTGTTGCCATTTTGATTTCTTTATTACCGTATTGGCCCGAATATATGACGGTGTTTTTGCATTGAAATAAGACTGAAAAAGTGGTGGTCGTTTTACATTCGGGGTCTAGACATTATACCCATTCACAACGCTAGATGGCGCCAGATATCTTTAAAGTGAATGCTGAACTTAACTCCCCAGGCCAAAGTGAACCCCTGTCACGAAGAATAAAAATAAAAATAGCGGTAGCATGAAGAAGAAAAATAAAAAATAGCGGTAAGAAAGAAAAGAGAAGAAAATAAAAGAAGAGATAACGGAAAACGGAGAAACAGTAGGTTTATTTACATTTCAAAAACCAGAAGCCATTCATTTACAAATGTGATTGCACTTTAGTTTACATATTTGAATGTTCAAATATTAAGGTGTGATAGACAGTTTTTGCATGATTTGAATGAGGCAAAAATAACATGCTTTTTCTTTCGAATATATTGTTATAATCATTTGTTTCAGATGTACTGTAATTATATTCTGTATAAAAATTAAATTTGGTGTTCAAAAAGTATTTTTAAACTTGAGTCTTGAAAAAGAGGGGGTCGTCTTATAATCAGGGTTGTCTTATATTCGGGCCAATACGGTTCTTTATTTAGATGTATTCTTTCACTGATTCTTCAAGATGATGTACTTGGTCAGAATGTTTGCCGTTTGACGTGATTTTGCCTCATAAGATAAACATCTTTCGTAAATCTGACCTGCAGGCGCTGAAGTGATGCAAACTGTTATTCATAATAACAGTGTCGTATTTAATGAGAATCACTGACAATAGTTTTTTGGTGAAACGTTTTTTTTTTTTTTAATGCTGTTAATAAATGTTTTCAAAAAGCTTTTTTTGAATATATATGCTTTACTACGTAGTAAAGGCCAAAACCTTTTATGCAATGACCTTTACATGTCGTTTGTATTACTTCACACAAACACTACATCCATCTGTTCATCGTTTGGCCCCGCGGTCAAAATTTAGAACCCAATTTGGCCCGCAAGTCAAAACGTTTGCCCACCCCTGGTGTAGTCAATCAAGAAAATAGACTTGATTGTTTAACCAAAACTTGTTAGCTGCTTTTACTTTGGAAAACAATCACAGAACTAGTAACAAAATCCGTATCAAAAAGTTTCATAAGTAGTACAACAATAATCCCTCTTGTGTGGTATTGTTTAATTGTTGTTTATTTGTGTTTTTTTAATAAATAAACATTTCCAAATAAACAACAGTTTTACAACCGGTTAACAAATGTTTAAATGGAGAAAAAGTTTATAAAAATACACTTAGATGAAAAATTAAATTTTATGAGATTATTCGATTAAGCGATAGAACATTTTATTCTGACAATATTCGATAGTGACAGCTCTAATGAGGATCATAACGGGTTGCAAGTGAGTCAAAGCCACAGACGTATAGAGTGGAACCCCGGAAGTCAATCGCCTCAGTACTCAGCATATTCGGTTTTCGATGCAAACAGTCAGGAAATCTTTGCCTTGGTGCGTGAACAAAACAAAACAAAGCTTTCTGACCGTGTGAGTGGTCTTTAAACGCACCTCGCACAGAACCAATGTTCCCTCAAAATTTTCAAGTGTCTGTGCAAACACACAAGCTCCCTGTGTACACTGTGGACCACTGTGTGCAACACCAGATTAAATAAATAGATAAATAAATAGATGAATAAATACAATATTGTCAATGAGAACTTTAACGGGGTCGGATTTTGTTTCGTGTGACAGCTCGTTCCTTTTCTGTCGGTCTTTTGGGCTCTCTCGCAATAATGTACCGATTCCTCTAATTTATTGAGTGGTCATTAAACGCACCTCGCACAGAATCCTCTAATTTTTCAAGTGTCTGTGCAAACACACAAGCTCCCTGTGCACACTGGACCACTATGTGCAACACCAGATTAAACACACAAACAAACAAACAAACAAACAAACACATAAATAAATAAATAAATAAATAAATAAATAAATAAATAAATAAATATTGTCAATGAGAACTTTAACTTGCTCGGGGTCGGATTTTATTTCGTGTGACAGCTCGTTCCTTTTCTGTCGGTCTTTTGCGCTCTCTCGCAATAATGTACCGATCCCCTGTCCCATCTTGAGTCTTTGTACAATTCCAACAGCTTTCAAATGACATTTCTGCTGAATGCGACGGTTGAGGTAGCCAAACTTCCATTCAGTCCATATTATTACCTCCGTAAACTCGCCTGCCACGTTGGCTTCACTACATGTTTTGCATAGTAGACCTTTCTTACTCGAAAAAGAGAAAATCACACCCAGTTTCAACATTTGTTCTTTTATTTGCACACACTCCTACAGCCATTCCATCTTAAAAGAACATCTCTTATTGACTTTGGCTTGGCGAGTGGATGTGTCGCTGCTCGTTCGCTTCGCCATGATAAGGGGTGAGCTCACTTAGCGTTGGAATCTCTTGACTCCGCCGCACTGTTGTTAGCTAGCAGCTAGCTAACCTGCACGGCACGTTTTCAGGCACTGTCAATCACTGGTTTACACTACAATAAGGCACAGAAAGAAAATTATTCGTCCACTTAATTAGATTAGATAACGTCTAACATTAGATATCAATCAATCAGTTTATGCTGAATTTTATTTTGTATGCAGCATAGTTTCTCGTGCGCAGAGACTGTGCTAGCAATGCGCTATTGCGCAGCTGCGCAGCTTAGAGGGAACTGGGCACAGAACGCGAGAGCTTGGAAAAATAATTAACTAAAAGGATTCTAGCTTCAGGGAAGCACGGTAGTCCACTGGCGAGCACGTCCGCCTGACAATTCAGAGGGTGTGGGTTCGATTTCACCTCCCCCTTTTTTGAGTTTGCATGTTCCCCCCCGCGCCGTCGTGGGTTTGCTCCGGGCACTCCGGTTTCCTCCCACTTCCCAAAAGTATGCATGGTAAGCTGACTGAGCACTCTAAATTGTCCGTAGGTGTGACTACGAATGCAGATGGTTGTTCGTCTCTAAGTGCCCTGCGCTTGGCTGGCAACCGGTTCAGGGTGTCCCCCGCCGACTGCCCGATGACAAGTGGGATAGGCTCCAGCTGGCCCGCGATCCCCAAGGGGATAAAGCGGTACAGAAAATGGATGGTTGGAATTTAGCATCTAAAGATGGAAATTGACCAACAAAAATGTGTGTTCTTTATGTTTTTGTTGAAAAAAAGCTGTCACTGTCTGCCACACGGCAACGTCTTCCACCTTTTACTCAATGTGCTCCTACAGCAGGGGATTTTAACGGATGCCTACTTTGGCACAACACCGGCCATACTCCCTCGTGAGCATTCCATGCCATCCGTCTTTATAATTTCAAGTTTCATATCGATGGTCTTAGGAGACATACTCAACTACACAACTTGTTTTTCACACTGCTAACGTGCTGAGTCAAACAGGGAATAAATAGCCAAGCAAAGGCGACAAGGGCTGGAGCGCCGGTTCGGAAGTTAAAATTTGGTTCATAAGTGGATGCAAAAAATTGGCGAGGCTCCGGTTTGTATCTCAAAAAGTTCATAAGTATAGGCATTCTTAAGTCGAGGTACCACTGTATCGGTGGTCAAAGCATGGTAAAGGATAACAAAAAGGCTAAAGTTTGATTGTGATGCTAAATTCTAATGTAACCAGTTCCAGCAAATCTTATTTTACATGTTGACTTTAGAAATGCATTCAATGTTTTGTATACTACCAATCAAGTAAGGAAATAAATTGCATTTCTGCATGTACGCGATTGGCTGTTGCATTTGGACTTTTTCTTTATCTAATGCCTAATGGCTCAAATAAGCACTTGAATTCCATAGTGAATAAATGCCACAAATGAAATCACAGCCTGTCTGTTATACAGGCGTGCAACAGTGCTGATATTACAGTTACCAGATTGCAATGTTTCACACTTGCAGAAACATATCTACCAAGGTCGGACGGGGGTGCCTGCTGTTAGGGAGTGCAGAAGACAATATTAACAAATAATAATGCACTGGGATTATTTTCAAAGCAAGTCTTATAGTTGTTGCCATGAAAAATATTTTTTTATTATTAGTGATGCATGTGTAGCAAAAACTCACTTCCATCTGGCGTGTGGGCCTCCATATGGACAAGATCTGACTCCTTGTCTAGACCGGGAACAGACCTGGGAGAAGATGACAGATCACAGGACTGTTTGACACAAGATGGTAATGAATAAAGGGCTATGCAAACTCACTAACTGCGTGCGTGCGCGTGAGTGTGTGTGGGGGTCTTTTCATTGGAATGAAGAATACAAGACTGTAGTCAAGATTAGTCTGAATACAACTATATTATCTCAATAAATCTAGACCCGCTTGCCTCCAATAAAATGCAACAGTATAAAGCATTGATTACCAACCAGTGTGTCATAGTGCATTACAGTAGTATGCAGTTGGAAATCATCAGGTGTGCCACGGGACATTGTCCAAATTCAAATTCTTCATTTACTACAAAATAACGTCTTTGGTCAATTGTCTTTGCCAGTTGTATCAGCCATACAGGCAGAACAAATCGATGCTCTTCCATTGTATGGTAAAAGGGTAATATATTAATCAGTCTGTCAAGGAACACCACCTTAGTAAGGGAAGCTTTTTACATTAAAAAAAAAAATCTGCTTCACAAAGACTTTTTGAGAATTTTTTGTTTGGTGGCATAGCTACTGTTGGATGTTTTTAAATGTAAATACAGTAAATGCCTGGGCTCAATAAATGTTGGCTTCAACCAGGTATGGGCAAACTACGGCCCGCGGGCCACATCCAGCCCACGGGACCGTTTAATCCGGCCCGTCAACCCTAAATAAATTGTATTATTAAACTTTTTTTTTTTTTTTCTCGGTCATTTTGCCTGCAATGACTGCGTTTCCCCAGTAGATGGGGAACCACTCGCCTGCGCATTTACTACCGGAAGCCGTGTCAGAAAGCTCGGTGCACACTCACAAGTGCGTGTACGTACTCAGTAGTACGGAAATGGCGCACTCGCGCTCTATTTGTCTCAGTGCCGAATTTAGAGGGTGGGCTGTGACGACAGCATTCTTGTAATTTGCGCGCCGAGCTTTCGGATACAGTTTTACGCTAAAGCCACCCACAAACCTTCCCCTGGAATCCTTCCATTAAAATGAGTCGCCCAAGGAAAACAAGGTGGACATTGAGTGCCGAGTGTATCAAAAGAGTGGCCAATTTGGCTCGACGTACGCGACGTGACGTTCAGCCACATAAACATCAACATCAACCCGTCACAGATCTAGGTAAACGGACCAACACCTCGGATCTCTCCTAAGAATTGCCACAACAAATTTTACTCCAGACTATGACACACTAGCAAAAAAAGGGAGACCACTGAAAATGAAAGGGAGGCTTTCAAGTTTGTTGTAAAAAAATGCATTTTGAATATGATCTGTACAAATAGCAGGGATTGCAACTAGCGACCATTCTCATTTTCAAACTATGCAGGATGCTCAAGGACATTGATGCACCACCTGTTTGTGACTAATCTTAACCTGTAAAGTTCTTAAGGCTTACTTTAAGGAAGTGTTTCCCGTTTCCTCACCTCTGTTATTAGGTGTTTGTGAGTTAAAACTGTGCTCTGATTTTCAGATACCCCTCACCGTGTTGCCGTTTTGATTACTTTATTTGGATGTATGCTTTCACCGATTCTTCAAGATGATATATTTGGTCAGAATGTTTGCCGTTTGATGTGATCTCATAAGATAAACATCTTTCATTAATCTGACCTGCAGACACTGAAGTGATGGAGACTGTTATTCATAATAACAGTGTCGTATTTTATGAGAATCACTGATAGCAGTTTTTTAGGGATTTTTTTTTTTTTAATGCTGTTAATAAATGCATTTCTTTTCAAAAAACTTTTTTTGAATATCCACGCTTTACTACCTACTAAAGACCAAAACCTCGTTTATATTACTTCACACAAACACTACATCCAACTGCTCCTGGTTCGGCCCCCCGGTCAAAATTTAGAACCCAATTCGGCCCGCAAGTCAAAAAGTTTGCCCACCCCTGGCTTAAACACTAGTATAAAGGAAAAAACAAATTCGGATATGTTTGGGGACAAAGGAGTGCCAAACTGACTGTTAATATCCTAAGCAAAGTCACGCAGAACACAAGCAAAGGCTTCAGCAGTTCTGCATAAGCAGACCACCAACAGCTTCATTCTCCAGGCTGTTAGTATCCTGAACTCTCTTCCCCCTTCTGCGTAGCGTCCTGTACTTATTTATTGTGTTATTTGTTTATTTATTATTTATTCATCACTCTTATTTATTCTTTGTTTGTGCCTTCTTGTTTTATTTTCTTGTGTTGTTTACTTGTATGTACATTGTGAACTATGTTTTGTCACCGTGGGATAGTGGGAACGTAATTTCGATCTCTGTGTATCTTGGCATGTGAAGAAATTGACAATAAAGCAGACTTTGACTTTGAAGGAGAGGAATGGAAAACAATAAAGTGAAGATATCTAAAGATTGACTTACCAGTAGAATCTAGTAGAGGTAACACGTTCATGAACAAGCTGCCATTTTCTCCCAAAGTTTAATGAGCTGTAGAGCTGTAGATATGTGATACAAAAAAAAAATACAATGTTAGTTACATAAATGTACGGTTTGACCTGAACCTGGCCTCAAATTGGAATAGCTAATTTAAAAACTGAAGTAACATCCAGTCATGGTCAGTTGATTCCAGAATAGAGGTTAGTCTGGGGTTACAAACCATTATCAAGCAATAGCACTGACTTGCTATCATCATTAATAACTGCCTATTCAAGCGTGCATACTGTCATAGATATAGTATTTTGCTCCCCCTCGACAAAGAGAGGGAGAGGAGTACATAATATTAATAAGAATTAAGAACTGAAACACAGCCACGTATACATAATGTTTGTAAATCCATATACTTTAGATGAATGTTCTATGTCAGTACTTCTCAATTATTTTCTGTTTTGCCTCCTCAGGAAGAAGTACATATTTCATGCCACCGCCCCCCAACTCTCCTCAGTGTCTATAAATAGTATCATTTGTCCATCAAATTTAATAAGTACTCCTTTGAATAACATTGTATCCTCATTAACATGTCCCTGGGGTAACCACGCCTCCCGTTGAGAAGGACTGTTCTAAGCAAATATGCATCTGCTTAGAAAGGGCTTTAAAAACGAGGTCTACATATCGTACAGTTAGAGGTGTATCTATTGAGGATTAAAAAGGGGCAATGATTGTTTATAGTGACTAGTGTATAAAGCCAAAGATACCTTTATTTGTTCAGCCTGAACAAAACCACATGATAATATTCTTAGTATGACTTCTTACTCAAGGATGTTGACATCTGTAATGTTGTTTATTGTACATGCATTTTGCACATGCACAATGTCAGGTCGCTGCAGGGTTTTAGTACCACTAGGGAAAGGGAATCACTTGAAAATACAAACAAAAATGGGAACATAACAGTGTAACTTGGAATTGGGTCCTTAACTACCGTATTTTTTGGACTTTAAGTTGCTCCGGAGTATAAGTCGCACCAGCCATAATATGCCCAAAAAAGTGAAAAAAACATATATAAGTCGCTCCGGAGTATAAGTCGCATTTCGGGGGCCAATTTAGTCGACAAAATCCAAGACCAAGAACAGACATGAACGAGCAACAACAGGCTAAACGATGCTATGCTAACATGACAAACACAAACGAGAAGCTGAGAACGGTCCTGATGTAACATTCAGAGGTATTTAAAAAAAACTATTACATAAATAACACGTTTATAAAACTATTTGTGTCACTCTAATTCATTAAATCCATCGATCGTCCTTTGTCAACAATGCTGTGTGCCGCGCCGCAGTTGAAATTATTCCACAGGCCCATACAACGACACATGAACTATATTTTAAATAACTATCATATAAACAACATTATCAAACCATTTGAGTCATTCCAAATCATTAAATCCATCGACCAAATTTCTCGTCTTTTATTGATCGTCCTTTCTCAACAATGCCGAGTGCTGCGCCGCAGTTGAAATTATTACATAGGCCCGTACAACGACATTTAAACTATATTTTAAATAACTATCACATAAAAAACAATATTATCAAACCATTTGTGTCACTCCAAATTATTAAATCCATCGATCAAATTTCTCGTCTTTTACCAATCGTCCTTTCTCAACAATGTCGTGTGCCACGCCGCAGATGAAATTATTCCACAGGCCTATACAACAATATATAAACTACATTTTAAATAACTATAACATAAGCAATGTTATCAAACCATTTGTGTCACTCCAAATCATTAAATCCATCGATCAAATTTCTCGTCTTTTGTCGATCGTCCTTTCTCAACAATGCCGTGTGCCGCGCTGCAGATGAAATTATTCCACAGGCCCATACAACAATATATAAACTATATTTTAAATAACTATCACATGAGCAATATTATCAAACCATTTGTGGCACTCCAAATCATTAAATCCATCGATCAAATTTCTCGTCTTCTGTCGATCGTTCTTTGTCAACAATGTTGTGTGCCGCGCCGCAGTTGAAATTATTCCATAGGCCCGTACAACGACATATAAACTATATTTTAAATAACTATCACAAACAACAATATTATTATCGGGCGCGTGCTCAGAGACTGTGCAGACTCACTCACTGACGTCCTCACAGACATCTACAACACCTCTCTGAACCAAGCCATCATACCAGCAATTTTCAAAGCTACCACCATCGTACCACTACCCAAGAAGTCACCAGCATCATCACTGAATGACTACAGACCCATAGCACTCACTTCCATCATGATGAAGTGCTTTGAGAGACTGGTGAAGGCCCACTTAACATCCACCCTCCCCACTACTCTGGACCCATACCAATTTGCCTACCGCCCCAAGCGCTCCACTGATGACGCCATAGCAACAGCACTCCACCTCTGCCTGGCTCATCTGGAGAACAAAAACAGTCACGCGCGGATGCTGTTCATTGACTTCAGCTCTGCGTTCAACACAGTCATCCCCCAACATCTGGTGAATAAGCTGAGTACAATAGGCGTCAGCACTTCACTGTGCAACTGGCTGCTGGACTTTCTAACGAACAGACCGCAGACAGTCAGAGTCGGAAACAACTCCTCAGCGACCACCGTCATAAACACCGGGGTGCCGCAAGGATGTGTGCTATCCCCCCTGCTGTTCACGCTGATGACCCACGACTGCTCTGCCAGATTTCAAACGAATCACATCATCAAATTTGCAGATGACACAACAGTGGTGGGCCTCATCAAAGACAACGATGACTCAGCATACAGAGAGGAGGTACAGCAACTCATCACCTGGTGTGATAGGAACAATCTGCTTCTCAACGTAAACAAAACAAAAGAAATCACTGTGGACTTCAGAAAGAAACAACCAACACACATCCCACTCATCATCAACGGCAGTGCAGTAGAGTCTGTAAAAAGCACAAAGTTCCTGGGAGTGCACATCACTGATGACCTTTCATGGACTACCAACATCACTGCGCTGGTCAAGAAGGCGCAGACACGACTCCACTTCCTGAGAAGGATGAGAAGAGCCGACCTCCCCACCTCTGCTCTCACCACCTTCTACAGAGGTGCTATTGAGAGCATCCTGACCAGCAGCGTCTCTGTTTGGCATGGCAGCTGCCTAGCTGCAGACAAAAAGGCGCTGCAGAGGGTGGTGAGGACAGCAGAAAAGATCATCAGGTCACCCCTTCCAGCCATTCAGGAACTGTACACTTCACACTGTACCAAGAGGGCAATGAACATCATCAAAGACACTACTCATCCTGCACACAGACTGTTCTCCCTTCTACCATCAGGGAAGCGGTACCGCAACCTGCGGTCCCGCACAAGCAGACTGAGTAACAGCTTCTTTCCTCAAGCCATCAGACTCATGAACACACTGAGGAAAACCACTTGAACATTCCAAAGTCACCATGCCACTTGGCATTTTACTCTTGCACCTTATATACAGTTATACACTTTTTCACTTTACTTCTATGACCACTGATTGTACTTCTGCTGCTGTGTATGTATGTGTGTGTGTGTGGGTCTGTATTGTCAATACTCTTATTACACACCGTGTGTGTGTGTGTGCGTGTGTGTGAATGTGAGAGAGAGTATTTTATTGTATAGTACTGCACATGTTTATCAGCATGTTAGTGTTTGAATAACTGCAATGTGTAAGTGTGCATTGTCTATGTTTATGTTGTGAATGAATATGTCAGAGAAAGAAATTGTAAATTCAGTATGAGTAAGTTAGCTGTGTGTGTGTGTGTGTGTGTTGTGTGTATGTGTGTGTGAGAAAGAAAGAGATTTATGTCAATGTCTTATTTAAATGTTTTTAGTTAAACTGCACATTGGAGACTGGTCAAACGCAATTTCAAACTTCTGTGGTAACCCTGTTACATAGGATTTTTGACAATAAAGTAAACTTGAACTTGAACTTGAACTTGAACCAATTGTGTCACTCCAAATCATTAAATCCATCAATCAAATGTTTCGTCTTTTATCGATCGTCCTTTCTCAACAATCCCGTATGCCGCGCCGCAGATGAAATTATTCTACAGGCCCATACAACAATATATAAACAATATTTTAAATAACTATCACATAAACAATATTATTAAACCATTTGTGTCACTCCAAATCATTAATCATTAAATCCATCGATCGAATTCTTCGTCCTTTCTGTAAACAACGCCACGTGTGCGGCACGGTGCGCCGCTGATGTCAGACTCGTCATCAGTTGCAGTTCAAATGATTCCACAGGCTCATATAACGATATATAAACTATATATCAAATAACTATAATACAAACAACAATTTTATCAAACCATCTGTGTCACTCCAAATCAATGAATCTATCGATCGAATTCTTCGTCCTTTATGTCAACAACGCCGCGCGTGAGCAGCTGATGTCAGCCTCGTGGGTCATTTGCGTCTCCTTTTATTCCACAGATGTAGTATATAAATATATTGTAGCGTTAACAAAGTACAAGGGAAGACGTGGGTTTAGTAAACGGCCCTTTATTTAACAAAACGAGAGTTCAACGAGCCAACAACTATGAACTGTAATGTTAAAAACATATAGAAGTTGCTACACAAAATAAAATATATATCAAATAACTATAACAAAAATAACATTTTTTTCCAAACCTTCTGCATCACTCCTAATCAAACTCTTCGTCTTCCGTGTCACTTTCGAACAAAGCCGCGATTGATGCCGGTAATACGTGGGGCCCTTCGTCATCCTTGTCGCTGATGTCAGACACCTCTTCAGTTTCAGTTGGAATTATTCCAGATTTTCTAAATCCTGACAAAATGATTTTGGGTATATCCGAAGCCCTCGCTTTGTCGATCCATCCAATGACGTCCAGAAATGTTGCACGTCGCATTCTCCCGGTTGCCGTGAAGCTGTGTTCTCCGTCCACCATCCACTGCTCCCACAGGTTACGCAGAACTGCTTTAAAGCTCCTATTCACGGAGACGTCAAGTGGCTGAAGTATTTTAGTACAGCCTCCAGGGATGATGGCAGGTATGGAGTTGAGGCTTTTTAATTTCTCTTTTATCTGTGGCGTGATATGCGCTCGTATGCTGTCCATCACAAGCAGAGCTTTGTTCGCTCTGAAGAAGCCATCTGGACGCCCAGTGTAGCACTTCGTAAGCCAAAAGTTCATCATTTCTTGATCCATCCACCCTTTCTCATTTACGGCGACGGTAACTGACTAAACTTTGGGCATCGTTTTTCGTTTAAAGACGACCATTGGTGGCAATTTTGAGCCATCTCCGCAACATGCCAGCACCACTGTCAAGTGCGATTTTTCATGGCCAGTAGTTTCTATATTAACACTCCTCTGCCCTTTTTCTGCAACACTTCGGCCCATGGGAATGTCGAACGTGAGGGTTATCTTGTCCATGTTAATAATATGATCTGATGTCACGCTATGCTCACTTACATGCTTCTTAATGAACTCACGGAAACAGTCGATTTTTACTTGGAAGTCTGGTGGGAGCGTTTGGGACATCGATGTTCTTGCTCTAATAGAGAGGCGATTGCCTTGCATGAAGCGATAACACCAAGAAGGTCCTCCTTTCAAATCTTTTATATTCATCTCCTTGGCCAGCACCTGGGCATGGCTTGAGAGGTAATTGCATTCCATGAAGCGGTAACAAGAAGAAGATCCTCTCACTACATTTCTCTCATACAACTCATATATATTCATGATTTTAGCAAATACCTGGGCGTGGAGACGCAACTGCACTGTTGATAAGCCTCTCCCAGTAGCACGTTGTTCAAGCACCCATGCACGAACTCGTTCTTCGAGCTGTGGCATGAAACTTAGCGGGCTAAAAACTTAGCTTTTAGCCCGCGATTAGCTCTTTTCGTTTTCTTCGTTTCGCTAAGAGTGGCCTCCGCTTTTCGGCAATCCCTTATAAGTTTCTCACTAACTCCAAACTTTCTTTCTGCTGCTAGATTGCTGTTTTCGGCAGCATATTTCACAATTTGAAGTTTGTAACCTGCAGAATAGGATTTTCTTTTGGGTGCCATTTTTGTTAAGCTCTTCCCAGTTGATGAGTCACGGCCAACAGTGAAATTTAGAGCGCCCTCATCCAGTTTCGTCTGAAAATAAAGTTTTTTGTTTTGTTTATTTGGCTGTTTCATCAAAGTCAAAGTCTGCTTTATTGTCAATTTCTTCACATGCCAAGACACACAAAGCGATCGAAATTACGTTCCCACTATCCCACGGTGACAAGACATAGTAGACAATATGCATACAAGTAAACAACACAAAAAATAAAAACAAGAAGACACAAACAATGAATAAATAAGAGTGATGAATAAATAATAAAGAAACAAATAACATAATATAAGAAGAGCAAAAATGGAGCAAGTGTGCATACAGCAGACAGTGGACATGGATATAGCGCTTTAAAGTGTTAATTGCTTTATTTTATTTTTTCTCTATTTTTCATGCTTTGAATATGCACAAGATAAAGATATAAATGCATGTGAAGTGATCAACTGTACTAAAACTAACATGTGAAGTGGTCAACTATACTTGTAAGTGATGTGTTAATGATCAAGTAAAAATTTGTGAAAAACAATATATAAGTCGCTCCTGAGTATAAATCGCCACCCCCCCCCCCCCCCCAAACTATGAAAAAAAACCGCGATTTATAGTCCGGAAATTACGGTATGCAGATTATTTCTAAGTAACAGTCTTTGTTTTTTTGTTTATGGGTAAAAAAAAAAAAACAACAAAAAAACAACACCTCTCACTAGTACCAGTTTTCATTATACGTATATCCATTGCTATACTGGTACTCAGAGTACCACCCACCCAAAACAAAATGTTTGACCTTTCAGTCCCATGAAACAGTATGAAAGTGGTCATTCAGTATTGGAAAGTTCTTTATGTTTTAAACTATCAGCTCATTGATTGAGTAAAACAAACAGTGAATGACCTGAGGGCTTTTGAGACATGTGAAGAGACAAGTGTTTTCTTTCCAATTTTCTTCGAGGTCAAGGAATGGATTGAATGTTAGCTGGAAGCACACCTTTGTCAAGAATTTTGTGAAGTTGAAGTGAAATACACTGCAACCCATGGACATCTGATGTTTCCTGAATTGGCGCTCTGATTCTTCCACCTTCTGTTTAAAAAGGTCCCTCGCTGGAGCATTCGAGTTGACGTAACATCGAAGCAAGCAGGATACGTACGTCATCTCTTTGGACAGTGACATATGGACCAGCAGGCACAGCCTCTGCCTGCTCTGTTCATCAGTTCATTGACATCTTGGATTTTAAAACCTCTAGGCTGTCACACAGTATGCTTCATAATTTCCCACTCTCACAAATAAATCAAATACATGGTCACTCAGCTGCCACAAGAGCCTAGGGATTTGGTGACCCACTTGATTGGAAATGTTTATTTAGACATGAAAACATGTTTTATTTTTAAGTCTCATTTAATTGTTATCTTGGTAGGACGCACAAAGTTCTGTATCACTTTTCTTGAAAGGCAGACTTCCTTTTCTTCTCTCCTACTGTACTCTAGTGAAATTAAGTAAATAGTAAATATTGTACGGCGGCACGTTTAGCACGTTGCTTCACAGCTCAGAGGTGCAGGGTTCAATTCCAGTTCCGGCCTTCTTGTGTGGAGTTCGCATGTTCTCCCCGTGCCTACGTGGGTTTCCTCTGGTTGCTCCGATTATATCACACATTCCAAAAACATGCATATAATGCATACCACCTTTTTGCTTCCTACTCATGTGAGTCACTGGCATCACTGCGCTCCTTATGCAAATTGTTCTAATAGTGTACAATATCCTTCAACATGATCAACGCAGCACACCACACACTTCACATCTGTCACTGACAATAAATCTTGTCCCCCAAAACAGAAGTCTTACGCGATCAAAAATGACATGTCATGACTGACCCGTGAGAGACGGGGAGTGCCATCGGGCATCCAGATTGCCAAAAAGAAAAAAAAAAGAGAAGTGAGTCTCGCTGTTCATGTCTTGGATCACTGTCACAATGTAATTTCTACTGTTTTGATAATTAGATGACACATAATGTATACAAAATATCAGTCAGGTGGTCCTCTTTTTCTGAAACTGTGTTCTTTCGAATCTTGAGCAATAAAGTAAGATGTGATAAAAATATCATTAGTAGTATTGCACATTCAGTTTTTGTTCATTCTTTCTTTCTCATTTTATGTCAAACCAAAGTAAAGCAGATAAAATGATGGAGTCATATAAATAGAATATACTGTATGTCACACAGTCACAGGGCGATGATTTCAATTTTGTTTAAGTTCATGCGTACCGATCACTTACACATATTCTACAGTACATTGCAATGAGTGCTCAAATGCATGACACAAAGGATTTCTCACATTTTAGTTAATAAAGAATTCGGATTTGAGGTTATTGGATTTATTAGTCCTGCAGGGATTAAGTCATACAGTTTATGAATGTATTTTATGCATTGGTCTGCATTTGATTTGCCTTCACAACCTTTACAGCAAAAAAAAAAAAAAAATACACAGGATTTGAGTTAGATCATACACAGGTGGAATGAGAAATTGTTTCATTTTAAGACTAGTCTCTCGGAGTGAATCTTGGGTACGAATCACACAATGACAGTTTTGATTTAATCTTAAAGTGGTTTTCTGAAAATACTTAGATGCAAGTGTGTGTAATTTAAACAAATTAGGTTGAGCATCTTTGCATGAGATGATGAGTTAATGCTTGAAATAAATTAGGTTGAGCATTTTTGCATGAGATGAAAAATAAACGAGTTGTGATCAAATGACTTTTCTGCAGCTCTACTTCCTTTGAATTCATTGAGGAAATCAACATGTAGGGGTTGCAGTGATGTGGACATTTCCCTGTGGCGCAGAGTGATACACGGTTTCAAAAAAAGCACAATCACCTCACACGTACTCAGTTAATCGCTAACCCTGTTGCTTGCTTCCTGCTACTTTTCAACTGTGAGAATTCAGCTCCGTCTTTTAAATAAAACCATTTTCACACAGTGCTAGCTAGGATACAAATCATACATTTCTTTAGCTCAAAGAAATTGGTAAACACAGAAAGAAACATTCATTCAACACACACCAAAAAAAAAAAGCAACCAATTTGTGACAGGATGTCTCTGCAGGAGTTTTTATTTATTTATCAGCAGCATCATTAGGTCTCATGGGATTTCCATGGTACGTATTGCAGACATGCTGTTCTCTACCAGTAGTCAGTATGCTCTATTTTGCAGTGATAATAAGACATATATGGCTTCTGATTGTGCAGAAAACAAGGAGGTAAAATGTCAGTACCCCTGCATCTATTTCATAATTTGTTGTGTTCATTGCAAATTGTAAAGGTCAAATACTGAAATGAAGAACCATGTTCACACTGCTAATGTTTCAGATTTTAGCAATGTTTGCTTACCAACTAAAAGTGACCTAAAGTATGTGCCAGTTGACTGTCTTGCATTTACAATGAATTAAACATGTTTTGTCTGACAATCTGAAACTGCTCTAACAATGAAAATATAACTGATGCTGACTGAAATTGGAACAATACATTAAGTGTCCTCATAAATTTGAGTGATTGTAACATCATGGCTTTGTTTTTGTGAATTGTCAGGCTCGTGCATGAAAGAGGCAAAACATATCTCTTGCATGATAGATTGTTATGTCAAAGGCAAATGGTGATTTTTATCACTTGTACTTAAGTGGAAAATAAGAACAAAATTCCATGGTGTGCACAATTAAACTGCTTTTGTCGGCATAATCTTGACATGAGCACGCAAAAGGACATCTGGTTTGCTATGATTGATGGTGCACACACAGTACGCAGAAGTTAGATTAATACGATGGAGAGAGGGTGTCTTGGGAATGAGAGGGATTGCTTGTTGCCAAAACGGTTTTGTTATTGAAAGAATAGAGTTGTGGCGGCAGTCAGGCTGGGGCAGGTGGGTAATGTGAACACAGGGCCAAAGAAGAAAGTTTTTTTTTTTCTCCACTCTTTGCTATGGGCAACGTTCTTGTCATGCTTTACCACTTCAAAAGGGTTGTCAATAAAGCTTACGCAATGCTAACAGTATTGACAAAAATGACAGTGAACTTCAAAAGCACATTGTTAAGATGGAAAACAAACTGCTGCTTACTTTAGATTCTAGTATGTGTGAGAATTATTATTATTATTTTTCCATGGAAGAACAAGTGTCATCAAAGTATTTTCTCATGTCATGGAAACGTGAACCACAACTGGAGGTAAGCCAAAGATGACAACACGGGAAAAAAACCTGTCATGACATTATATGTGCATGTGCAAAATATGAAATTCTGTATCACGAAATTGTGCCTTTGAAGACAGTATGTAAAATATATGTAAATATGAAAAATTACGTAAAATTAGCATTGTAGTTGTGCCATTACATTTTTAGGTTTTGTCATCAGTGATAATGTACTCACTACAACTATAGGTAATGCTCTATTTAAGGCACATTATTGTTGGATGCACCTCAGAAGGATAAAGGAAGTCAGGATAAAAAGCTGGTACAGTAATCCCTCATTACATTGCGGTTCATTTATCGCAACTTCGATACATCACAGATTTTTGCCCCCCAAAAAAATCAAAAATTCAAAACAAAAATTCTAAATTGAGGAATTATGGCACAAAAGATGCCTGCACACCAGCAGAAGGCAGGGCGTGCCCACACAATTGCAGTACGTACACTTGTACCTTGTTATAAAAAAGAGTTTTAAAAACATATTTACAGTATTGTTATTGTAACTTGTTATAAAAATTGTTATAATAAAATAGTTCTAAACATAGTATTTACAGTATGTACACTTGTACCTTGTTATAAAAAAGTTGTTATAATAATAAAGGAGTTCTAAAAACATATTTACAGTATGTATACTTTAGCTATATATGTCGCACGCACACACACACGCACACACACACACACATAATATTTATAAGTTTGAAACTATTATTTAATGTTCTAATGATAACATATGCAGTTATATTGTTTATTATACATTTATTGATACATCAAAAAAATTATGTACATTAAAAATGCCATTTTAAAGGGTCCTAATGCTGTTTGCTTTGCACAAACGGTAGTATTTATTTAGTGATGGCAGCGGAGGTACGAACGGTACGTGTTGCGTGCAATCCTGATTGGTTTCTGCCCCGATCTACGTAAAACTAAATGTCCTCTGATTGGTTCATTGGGTTACTGATTGAAACTTTACTTTATTGATCCCGGGGGTGCGAAATTCAGGCCCCAGCCGTATTCATGCAGAGATGTATTATCTATGTGTGGCGGATGCCACACAAAACAACTTTACAAATTTGCACAAACGATAGCACAGTGTAGCCTTGGTTTTCGAACGTCCCAGTTTTCGAACAAATCGGTATTCGAATAAAAAATTCGAGATTTCTTTGCTTTGGATGTCGGACGAAATTCGGTTGTCGAACCTCGCGAGATGAGCCGAGAGGATCCGCATGCCAACTGACTCCGTTCGTTATTACGTTCTCGTTACTCTGAGGATTGCATCAACTTTAATCATGCCTCCAAAGGAAGCAAGTGGGAGCAGTAAAGCCATCCTAAACAACAAAGACGCTCCTAAAGCAATGCGACACTGAGCGCCCGGCGCGCTGCGGTTGCGAAAAGTACGGTATACACCACTTGCCTCATGCGTGTTCACTGTGTTTGTATGCTGTAGTAGGGAGCGACTTAATTTTTCTATAAGCGGACAAGGGGAGGAGCAAAATATTTTACACACTGACAGTCAATCTGGTGACAGACTGTGATTGTTTTGGCAACTAATTCTAATCTTTAAACAGTTGTGAACAATTCAATTGTCCACCATTATTTTTTATTTGACCGTACGTGCGTTATTATTATTCATCTTTAATTAGCTGTATGCTTATTCATATGCATGCATGTGACGGAAGTTTACTAAAATAGACGTTTCCTTTTTTATTTTGGATGTATAATCTTTACATTCATCCCAAATGTGAATGTTAAAAAGAAATAAAAACGTTTGTTTCTTCATGCAGGAGGTGGAAAAATTATACTCAATTGAAGTAAAGTAATTTTTCTTAAATCCTTTTAAAAAGAGATTAACGATGACAGACATATTGTTAAACCCCGAATGTTTTATGGATGTAATGCGTGAGTGTGTATGCATGTGTGTGGGTGCGTGTGTGTATACACACACACACACGCACACACACACACACACACACACACTCATATATATATATATATATATATATATATATATATATATATATATATATATATATATATATATATATATATATAGTATATGTAATTTGTAATAGTATATATATATATATATATATATATATATATACTATTACAAAAAAAAATTCAATCAACAATAATAAAACCATAAGGAGTAGATAATCACATGTGGAAAAAAGTGTCATTATCTCTCCTTTGTAAGGCCAAGGTCACTGTCTGTGTTGTACTGATCATGTGTTTAAAATTAAGTCCATTAAAAGTATAGCGAGAAAGCGTGTCTGCTTCAGTTCAATAGAGCACAGCAGCGATATTGCAGCCAGAAACAGGGACGCTGAGCACTAAAGGTACTTACCATCTGGAGAGCCAGTGAGCTGAAAAATGCACTGCACAGCTGAAAAACCTTTTTGAATCCAACCCAATACCACCTTTCAGACTGGGCAAAAGTGAAGAACGATGTGAATCTTATTAAGTATAATAGCTTTTTAGGTCATGTTTATGTGAAAAAGCATTAATTTGTGATCAGTGGTAGTCCAGGCTTTCAGGGCTCCAACTAGCCTACAGTAATTCACGTCAATTAATTTGATGTCTTTGAATAGGTATGAGAACATGGTGAAAATGGAAAAAAAGACAAAAGAAACGGGCATTTTACATTTAACAAGGCACGCACACGCGCAGACGCACACTCTCTCACACACACACACACACACACACACACGCACACACACGCACACACAGACTTTGTTGCAGATTGGGCATGTGTAGGTTGCAGTGGTAGTGGTACTGGCATCACTGGGTATGGAAGAGATCCTCCTGTGTCTCTGTTGTTCCCTTCTGACAGTCCTCTCCTCTCCTAGTTTATAAATTTCAGCTTGGCAGTACTGCCACCAGAGGTTACGGTCAGCAGCAACGGCCTCAAGGTCATCTGGCTTGATGTTACACTTCCTCAGTGAGGTCTTCAGTTGGTTCTCATACCACTTCTTTGGCCCTCCTGCCAAACGACGACCACAGTGTAGCTGGCCATATAGCACTCTGCGGGGGAGCCTGTCTTGGGGCATTCAAACTACATGACCAAGCCAGCGAAGCTGGTACTGGGTGATTGTGGCCTCTATACTTGTGCAGTTGGCCTTTGCCAGTGTCTCAGTGTGAGGCACAAGATCCTGCCAGGTAAGCCCGAGCATGCGCTGCAGGCATCTTATGTGGAAGCTTTCCGGGGACTTCATGTGGCGGCTGTATGTGATCCATGCTTCGCAGCTGTAGAGGAGGGTGGTGACGGCTTTGTACCCAGCAACCTTGGTGTGCAGATGCAGATGGTTGTTCTGGAACACCCAGCGCTGTAGTCTCCCAAAGGCTGCTGATGCTTGCCTGATCCGGTTTTGGATCTCACGGTCGATGTTACAGTCATCGAAAAGGATGCTGTCAAGATATTTGAGGGGGGGTGGGGGGGGTGGGGTTATTGTCAGCGGCTTGTGGTCGATGGTGAAGATGATTGGGGTGGATGGAGTGCTGGAACCCCACTGACAGACCACTTCTGTCTTGCCAATATTGATGGACAGCCCCATCTTACTGTAGGCCTGAAGAGCCACAGAAAGGATGGACTGGAGGTCCTCTAGAGAGTGTGCCATAAGAGTCCAGTCGTCAGCATACTGCAACTCAAGGACCTGCACTATGGACAGCTTGGTGGTAGCCTGGAGCCTCCTGGTGTTAAAAAACGTGTCCATCCAGCCTGACGTCCACTGCAAAACCGCTCAAATCACATCAAATCAAATCAAATCAAATCAAATCAAATCAAATCAAATCAAATCAATCTTTATTTGCCAACTTTGAGCATGCCAAACAAGGAATATGACTCCGGTAGATCTCAGCTTCTGTACAACATTTAGGTAGCTAACAACATTCAGGACGACGTGCAAAAATTTACAATCATTCTCAGACATCCCCTGATCTTAACTCCCTGGAAGGCAAGGAAAAACTTAAAACTCCTATTAAGGGAAATGTGAAACTTTAAGAAGAGACCACAAATGAGACGATCCCTCTTCCAGGATGACAAGGCTGCAATGGATGCAGAGAGGACACATAGTACACATAATATGGACAATCCAAAGATAAAGCATTGAGAGCACGATGTTATTGCACAGTAATGTCTCTGAGACTTTGAGTGGTGTGAGTTCATCAGAGCGACAGCCTGGGGGAAGAAGCAGTGTCTGTGTCTGCTGGTTTTGGTGTACAGCGCTCTGTAACGTCGTCCGGAGGGGAGTAGTTCAAACAGACTGTGACCTGGGTGAGAAGGGTCTGTAAAGATGTTACTTGCACGTTTCCTGGTCCTGGACAGGTACAAGTCCTGGATAGATGGAAGGCCGGTCCCGATTATCTTTTCTGCAGTCCTGATTATCCATTGCAGTCTGTGCTTGTCTTGTTTGGTGGCCGATCCAAACCAGACAGTGATGAAGGTGCAGAGGATAGACTGGATGATGGCAGAATAGAAAGTCTTCAGCAGCTCCTGTGGCAGGTTGAACTTCCTGAGCTATCTCAGAAAGTACAGCCTCTGCTGGGCCTTCTTCCAGACAGAGTCTATGTGGCTGGTTCATTTCAGGTCCCGAGTGATTGTGGATCCCAGGAACTTGAAGGTGTCTGTGGAGAGAATAGCATTTCTGTGGATAGTGAGGGGTGGAAGTGGTGAAGGGTCTCTCCTGAAGTTCACTGACATCTCCAGGGTCTTGAGCGAGTTCAGCTCTCGGTTTTGGCTGCACCAGTGGACCAGTCGCTCCACCTCCTGTCTGTACGCAGTCTCGTCACTGTCCCGGATCAGTCCGATGAGAGTGGTGTCGTCTGCATACTTCAGGAGCTTCACAGAAGAGTCACCTGAGGAGCAATCGTTAGTGTAGAGAGAGAAGAGCAGTGGGGAGAGGACGTACTCCTGGGGGGTGCCAGTATTGCTAGTCCGGGTGTCGGATGTGATGGTCCCCAGCCTCACATGCTGTCTCCTGTTGATCAGGAAGCTGGTGATCCACTGACAGGTGGAGGCAGTCACTGCGAGCTGGATGAGCTTCTGGTGGAGGATGTCAGAAGCGATGGTATTGAACGCCGAGCTGAAGTCCACAAACAGGATCCTGGCGTACGTCCCTGGGGTGTCCAGGTGGTGCAGGATGTAGGATGTTGACCACATCGTCCACCGATATGTTTGCCCGCTAAGCAAACTGCAGTGGGTAGAGCAGGGTGCCCGTGATGTCCTTCAGGTGGTTCAACATTAACCTCTCGAAGGATTTCATAACCACAGATGTCAGGGCGACAGGTCTATAGTCATTCAAACCTGCGATGGCAGGCTTCTTGGCCACCGGTACGATGATGGAGCTCTTGAAGCACCAGGGCACCAGGGCACCTCACACAGCTCCAGGGAACGGTTGAAGATCCGTGCAAAGGTGGGTGCCAGTTGTTCAGCACAGACTTTCAGGCAGGAGGGGGACACGCCATCTGGGCCTGGTGCCTTCCTGACCTTTTGTCTCCGGAACATCTGACATAACTCCTCCTCGCGGATCTGAAATGCAGGCGTTAAACAGAACGGGAGCCAGTACGCATTTCTTTTGCACCCCTGTGCATACCGGGAAATGCACAGACTCCTGACACTCAGGCCATCATCCCATTATGGAACTGATGGAGGATGTTGACAAATTTGGCTGGACAGCAAACTTAGCAAGCACGTTTTGCAGGAGCTCCCTATCAACAGTGTTGAAGGCCTTGGAGAGTGTTAGAAAAATGTATATATATGTTATCATGCGTTCTCTAATTAATGCTTTACTGCAATATTACTGCAATATATGCTTGCTGTTTGGCCTTGCTGTTTTTATGTTGTGCAACAGAAAAGAAAGGTTACGGCTGGGTCACGAGAGAGGTTACGTCTGGGTCAGGCAGGACGCAGCTACCAACTGGCAACTCAGCAAAAAGAGAAAATCTACCGAGACAATTCCTAGAAACAACACGCCTAACCGCAGTTTTACACTCTCAGATGGAACAGCAAGAGAACATCACGTTTCCTGTTTTGATCACAGAGGCAAAGAGAGATCCTGATCGCTTAAATTGTTTTGCAGATATTGCCATATAAGTACGTAACACCTTGTGCTTTATTTTTGCTTACGAGACAAAGCCCACATGCTTTCGCCCCTCCCTTAGGGGCTTTTGTCTCACATTGTGGGTAGGACAAATCGAAATAAAAAGAGCAGGAGTGCATACAGATATTTAGTGTAGTGAGATTGTTGTAAGCTATCTGTACTGCACTCCGAGCGAGCATTCAAATTAATATTCTTGTCTCATTGTGATTTTTGTTTGCTGATTCTTTTCTCTACTTTATAGTACATATGTCAGTAAAATAAACCTGACAGAGAGGTCGATAAAGGCTAAGAAAAGGTCCTGATGTGCCTTGTAAAGATCATAGTGACCGTACTCCTGTTCTTCCTGAACCCACACTGCGACTCGGGTAGCATTACTTCTGTTATGTTGTTGATCAGCCTCGATAGCATGACCTTTGCGACCACCTTTCCAGCAACATCAAGGACTGCAATCCCCCTGCTTTTGTCACAGATGGACTTGTCGCTCTTATTCTTATATATGGTAACAATGATGGCATCTTTCCACTGCTGGGGGATGATCTCATCTTCCCAAGCCCTCAAAATGTACTGATAGATGGTGCTTGTCCAGAGGTTGCCTCCCTCTTTCAGGAGTTCAGCAGTGATGCTGTCAATGCTGGGGGACTTGTTGTTTTTTAGGGAGTGTAGAGCTGCGAGAACCTCCTTGAAGGATGGTGGCTGACTGAGATTGTGGATGGGGGTGCATTCAGGTAGGTCTTCCAGAATGGTGTTGTCTGTGGGAGAGTGTTGGTTGGGGAGGGCTTCGAAGTGTTCAGCCCATCTCAACAGAATCTGGCTTTGATCTTTCAGGAGTGTAAGACCATCTGCTGTTTTCAGTGGTGTGACAAAGCAGCTTCCCAGGCCCTAGATGCTTATTATGGAGTTGTTGAAATTGTGCATGTCTTGTTTGTCTGCATACGTTTGTATTTCCTGAGCCTTTTGTGTTTACCATTCATTCTGCAGGGTTCTTATGATCTTTTGGACTTCCCTGCGATGTGTTTGCCACTGCTGCTTAAGGGTGCCGGCCAACACCATGTCCATCGAGGACTCCAGTCCATATCCTGATGTTCTGGTCAACCCGAGCATTGAAGTCGCCAAGCAGGAGTATCTTATCAGTCCTGGGGATTTGACAGATTGCCTCATCTAGTGACTGATAGAAAGAGTCCTTAGCATTATTGTCAGATGGTAGAATTGGTTTGTATGCACTCAGAAGAGTGACAAAGCGCTTCTTTGCTAGGGGAATGCGGAGGGTCATCAGCCTCTCACTAATGCCGACAGGTGTTTCAGTCAGGCTTGGAAGGAGGGTGTTCCTCACTGCCAGTCCCACACCATGCAGATGTTGTCCATCAGGGGTGTACAGTTTCCAGAAGAAGGTGTAACCCATTCGTTCCTCCTATATAGATCCCTCATACAGAAGCTTGGTCTCACTTAGAGCAGCTATATCGATGTTATATCACCTCAGTTCAGCAGCAACTCCTGCGGTGGGGCTTGTCACAGCTGCCAGCGGAGTCCAGGATGGTTCTCATGTTCCATGATGCCAGCTTCAAATTGATTGCTTTTTTATTTCGACTGCAGGGTGAAATCTCCCGTTAGGCGCAGTAACCTATCCAGGAGTGTCTTGAGTGGGCAATTTCTAGGCCACCTTTCCTAGCCGGCCACCTTTCCTAGGCTTCTCCCCAGTTGGGGTGAGCAGTCCAGTCCTAAATAAGGTTGCTCAGTCACACAGGGGTCTGCCGAGAGCAGCTGCCACTCAGTCCCAGTTGCTAGCGACCATAGATGTGCCGCTACTGTGCAGGGCGCTGGCTGGAGGCTTCCAGTTGATTCAAACCTGCCCCCGTCACCAGGCACCCCAATGCCGTCAGACTTTTGGGCTTCACTTATGGTTCCAGGTGGAGTGACACCAAGGTCAAAGTGGAGACCTGCGCTTGAAAGTTTTTAAAGTGCAGCAGTGGTTGCGCGTTCCTCAGTAGCATTGCCTTGGCTGTAGAAGAGTGGGTTCCAGTGGCTAGGGAAGCCCATGATGACCGGAGCTCTCCTACAGTTGCAGGAGGCTACTGGAGCTCCAGTCTTTCGGAGGACCACCTGTCGTGCGCCGCCACACACGTTGTTTTTCTCTCAGTGTGCTCTCCTTTCCTTTGTTTCCGAGACTTACTCACCAGGCAGCGGGACAGTGGTTGGTCAATGCCAGGGCGTGTCCACTCCACATGGGCTTGTACATTAGACCTCTGGGGACCACTGCAACTCCGAGATCCCCTACAGTTTAGTTTGGAGTTCATCCTAAATGTTGTGGATTTATTGTACATTGTATGTGGTCGCCCTCAGCTGATCTGGACACCACTTGATTGCAGCTGTGAATGTTTGTTTACACATGCCTTTACACAACAGGGTTTAATTCGGGAGCCCCTGCTGTTTTCATTGTATCATCTGCCTTTGGGTTCCATCTTTAGGAAACATATTATTTCCTTCCACTGACACATCTGTTGTTTTGAGAATGGATTACCAAAAGCCTTAAGAATGGTTACACC